>NW_024609853.1:57021-190427 GCF_016920785.2 Ixodes scapularis | reverse complement strand
GCCTCTGAATATGCAAGAATACAACACTTCCGGCGGGTTCATGCGATAGTTTTTTTTTAGATGCGGAGCATCTCTTCCTCGGGCTATGTCCCGCGGCGTCGTAGTCCGCACTCACACTACGCATGCGCCACTCTCCTCGCTGCGCGTGCGTTCTCTCTCTCTCTCCAACAGCTGCGCGTGCGTTTTCTCTCTCTTCAACAGCTGCGCGAAGTGCACGCAGCTACGAGCTGCGTGCACTTCGCGTGCGTTCGCTTCTACTCACACCGCGCGCGCAGGCGCAGCTCTCTTCCTCTAGTTTCTTCTCCTTCAAGTTTGAATATAAGCAGCGGTAGCGCGCTGCGCGCGTTCAAGGGGAGGAAGTGGCCGAGTGGTCTGTAGCCGACCACCGAAGTGTTCGGACGCAAGACGACGAGCTCCCAAGGAGCGGTATCAGCGGCCGTATCTGGCCGTGGCTTATCTGATGTTGAAGGCTCCGCTGACTACAAGATTATTTTGCCACCCCTGCCCAATGGATACATCGCTAAAAATTCTGTTTTTTTACATTGCGACGCCCGCAACCGGCCGTATCGCATTCAAGATTTTCGAGAGGAACTTCTGCGTTTGAAGGTGCCTCCTGAGTTGGCGTCGGCGGGCGCCCACCAGATGAACCACGTGTGGATGCTTCGCATGCACACGTTGGCAGCGAAGCAGTGCCTAATCGACGCCAAGGAGCTGCGAGTCAAAGGTGGGCGGTGCCTGGTCCTTGACCCCGCCAACACCGAGGTCAAGTTGCGGCTTCACTGGGTCCCTTACGACGTGTCCAGTTGTCAGGTACGTCGAGAACTCGAGCGCTACGGGAAGGTCTCGGACGTCAGCCGGGAACACTTCCGCGAGAGGGGCTTCGAGGGCGTCAAGACGAACACGAAGGTCGTCCAGATGACCCTGAGAGACGGCGTCAGGGTGGATGACATCCCTTATGAGATTCGCCTCGAGGGGTGCAAAGTCCTCGTGCTGGTTCCCGGACGAGCTCCTCTGTGCCTCCGCTGTCGGCGCAAGGGGCACATCAGGAGAGACTGCCACGTCCCCCGGTGCACGGAGTGCCACCGGTTTGGCCACGAGAGTGCGGACTGCGTCCGCACTTACGCTACCATGGCGCAAGAACGGGTGGACAACGATACGAGCGACCTGCAAATGGACGAGGCGGAGGCAGAAGACGCGGCCGGAGGAATCACAGCCCCCACCGCAGATCCCAAGAACACGAGCCCGGACGTCCGCCCGACCACTCAGGTCGAGGCCTCCACTCGAGTGCGACGCCTACCACTAGCGACGACCGCTGAGTCCGGGAAGAATGCGGCTAGCACCACCCAGCCCTCCTCCCGGATGACGCAGAGTCCGGTAACGTCCGGGGCCAACGCCGGGGACGACCAGCCCCAGGAAGACGACAGCGGAGCAGCGGAAGCCATGGATGCCGAAGCCATCCTGGCTGGCAAGCGGCAGCTGGACGATGCTCTCGCCGAGACCGCTCCCGAAGACGAAGGCGGGGCGAACTGCCCTGGCACCACGTGGGACCCAAGAAGCACCGAAGAGCACCGCCCAAGCCCCGCATCCCCGCGGATGGTCGCCAGCGCAAGGACTCGTTGTGAGTGAATGACACTCGGACCCTTTCGTATGTGCTTAGTTATAAAACTGGTTTAAACGGGTGAACCTTTCCTTTTGGCAAAAGATCGTTTAAAAGCCTTTTTTCTTGGATGACACCTGAACGTTGCCAAACTTTTCGTTGCGCCACACTAAATGTGCGAGGGTTTAACTCAAGAAAAAAACAATACCAGGTGCAAAGGCTTTTAAACGAGGAAAACATCGATATCCTTGCCGTCCAAGAAACAAAAATGCACGAGGACGATCAAATTGCACTCGCATTAAGACCATTTTTAAGTGCGTACGAAGTGTGTGTCAGCCATGCTGTCGGTACATCCGCGGAATGTTTTTTTGTTTGTTTCGAAGCGTATTGCGCTTACTGATCTTAAGGTCACTACAGATAGTGGGGGTCGCCTGATTTTTTGTGACTTTTTGCTGGGGGGTTTGCAGTGGCGTGTATGCGGAGGGCAAGTTCGTCTGCTTCTTGCGCAGGGGGTAGCGGTGACGTCAGAACGCCTGGCCCTGATTGGCTGATCGAGCCCCCCTATCTGAGCATCGTCTGCTCCTTTGCAACTTCGTCTGTTCGCAACGTCGTCCGCGTCTGTACCTTACCTTTCCTGCGACTTTCGGAAGGCCAGATTCACGAAACGATCTTACGCCAAAAATGTGCGTAAGACAGAACTTAAGAACGAATTCGTATTCACGAAAAGAAATTTTCGTAAGTTTTGCGCAGGTTACGACGAAATCCTACGACAGCTCCGAAGCTCGCATGGCCGACAGCGTCGCGGTCGCGACGACCCACGGACGTTTATTTTTCTACGTGCGCTTCTCACGCGTCCCGACTTCAAGCAGCAAGAAAAAAGTAAAAAGTACTTGAAACAGACCACGACGAACAAGAATGCTGGATCCACAAACGCCCAGGAAAAGCCCCAATGGCCACGATTCCACCGAACGTGACCAAGCGAGCTTCGGCAGTTAGGCCTAGCAGGCACTCCGCGACTCGGCGACCGTCTGCCCACGACCGGCTGGCGTGCTGAATGGAATATGCCCGCGCGACCGTTGTGAACCCTTCCCGTATTATACTTTGATCGCTGACCTCAATTTTAGATTAAGAGGTCAATTTGTTCCTCTTGTTATCTCCTTGTTTCCCGAGGCAACGGTGACTCGCCGGTGAAAAAGCGGTGAATCTCCGACAGACGGAGGAAAGGTAAAGCAGCCATCGCTTTGACTAGCAGACGTAAAGCAGACGTAAAGCAGACGACAAAAACAACGTACCGCTCGAGTTATTTCGTCTGCCCTCTCTGAAAGGTGAAGTCGAGCTCGCTTGTAAAGTCGCAGGAACGGTAAGACAGACGCAGACGACGTTGCGAGCAGACGACGTTGCAAAGGAGCAGACGACGCTCAGATAAGGGGTCGCGATCAGCCAATCAGGACTCGGCGTTCTGACGTCACTACTACTTCCTTTCTCATGCGCAGAAGACGAAAATGAGCCCACTTGCGAGGCGTATTGTGTATTTACGCCCCAAACAGAAACTGTGAGAGAGAGCTTTTTTTCCGTCAGATTACAGAATATATTAATTGCGAAAAATATGATTTTTTTTAGGAGATTTTAATTGTGTGTGTAATGTCCGAGATAGGGCATCAGCGAAATCGCCTAGCGATAGTAGTAGTACCTTGTTAAGAGATATTTTGGATGAGTATTTGTTGACGGACGTTGCGGATATGCACGTCGAACGTGAGGAACTTCGTTTCACCCACTTTCAGCAGTCATCGCATGCACGATTAGATCGCATATATGTGTCCGCGGAATTAGGCCCTATTACAGTGGCATACTCTGTCAAACCTGTGTTTTTCAGCGATCACTGTCTCGTAGGCGTAACGGTTGGAAAAAAAAGTAAATCGTCACGAAAATTTAGCTGGGGTCTCTGGAAATTTAATGTCAACCTCCTCAAGGATAAAAGCTCTACTGATGGAGTGATTAATATTTTAGATAAATTAGGCGAAAATAAATACTTAAGTTTCACTGAGAAGTGGGAATTATTTAAAGAGGAGGTTAAACTGTTAGCTATAGAAAAGTCGTCCATCGCCAACTACGTATCAAAGAAAGAAGAAAATGGTTTGCAGCAGTACTTGCTCGCGCTTCTCAAAGACGATAGCGAGTGCCCTGGTAGATACGCTGAAGAGATAAAGGAAGTTAAGCGTGAATTGCAACGTTTTCAAGATAATCGGTATCGTGGTGCGGTTGTGCGGGCGAGGGCGGAGAAGTTTTTGCTCGGCGAACAGCCCACGAAGCGAGCACTGGCGGATGAAAGATACTTTGCGCTGGCAAAAGAGATAACCGCTTTGGACCATGAAGGCGTCATCTGCAAGGACAAAGACGGCATTCAAAGAGCATTTGTTGCACATTACACGAACCTCTTTGTAGACAAAGGTGAGCCGAAAGAAACAGCCGCCTTGAAAGGTCTTCTCCAGATAGCACCTGAGCTATCCACAGAAACAAAGGACTGGATGGAACAACCCATCACAAAGTCGGAGATTGACCGAGCCATTGAGAGCCTCGCTGCTCATAAAACGCCAGGTCCAGACGGCCTCTGCGCTGAATTCTATCAGCATTTCAGAGACCAGTTGTCGGTCTTCCTTTTCGAAGTAATCCGTGAGGCTTATCGACGTCAAGCGCTTCCGCCCTCGTTCCTACAATCGCACACGATACTGATCCCCAAGTCTAAAGACGAAGCCCAGAGACGTAAGGTATCGAGCTACCGTCCTATTGCGTTGAGCAACGTAGACTATAAGATCTTTGCGAAGGTGTTGGCGAGACGACTTCAGCACGTTATATGCCAGTTAGTTGGGGACCATCAGACCTGTGGAATTAAAGGGAGGGCAATTCAAACGAACATTCATGTCGCGAGGACTGTACTCGAAAACTCTCGAGCAGAGGGAAGCCAGGTAGCGATGATTCAAATCGACCTGGAAAAGGCGTTTGACAGAGTATGCCACCGGGTGCTGTGGGAGGTTCTAAATAAAGCCAATGTAGGTAACATTGTTTTTGAAGGAGTCAAGATGGCGTACTCAGGTTGTACGACGCGTCTTGTCATTAACAATTCCTTGTCAGAAAAGATTAATGTCCTATCTTCTGTGCGACAGGGGTGTCCCATGTCTTCTTTATTATTTTGTCTCTACCTTGAGCCGCTCTGTCTAAGTGTTATCAGAAGCGAGCACGTTGAGGGGTACACAATGGGGAACGTGGAAGTGAAAGTACTGGCATATGCTGATGATGTTGCTTTTTTCTGTCAGGACAAGACTAGCATTTCAAAAGTCTTAGATTTGTGCAAAATTTTCTGTGATGCTACAGGTGCTAGTATTAACAAAAATTAATGTCTCGGGATATGGTACGGGCAGGGGGGCGATGCGCCGGTTTTTTTTTTAGGGGATTCATTGGACATGTTCCCCAGGTAGATACCTGGGAGCTCCTCTGGATCACATGGAAAAGAGTTCGCCTTACTGGGAAGGTGTGATAGAGGATTTGAAGGAACGCACGAGGAAATGGAGGGGTCGTAACATGTCTATTTTCACCAGGGCTTCTGCTTGTAATATTTTTTTCACCGCGAAGCTCTGGTACGTTTTGCAAGTGCTTTACTGTGCGCGCTACAATATTCAAAAAATGCATAGAGTTTTTGCGCTGTTCATTTGGCAATGTGCTGGAGAACCGATGCGTAGAGATAACCTTTTTTTCGTCCGCTCAAAGGCGGTCTTGGGCTGTCTCATTTGTTTCTTAGGCAGTTAGTATCGCGTTTTATTTTTATGAGAGACCAGAGACACCCATTATTACAAGTCATGTTTCAAACGAAACTTAACAGTCATTTGCCAGAATTTTTTGTATCGTCCGTTATCGGTTCCCCAGCAAAGATGGTTGGGTTTGTTAAAGGAAGTAGTTGCCGCCTTTCGTTTTTTGAGTGTACGGTACTCTTTGGAATACTTGGCCACCGTTAAAAGGCGGACCCTGTACCGGCACCTACTAGAAAGTGTTTTTCCTGTACCTTTTTATCGCTCACTATATGAAAACGGACCTGGAAATGATGTGTTGTGCCGAGTTAAGAAGGTGAGAATACCTCCAACCGCAAAATCTTTTTTCTTTCGCTTGCATTCTGGATCGCTGCCGGTAAAAACATGGCTTTGGGAAAGAGGTTTGCCTGTTCCTGGGGGCGTTAACTGCCCACTATGTAAAGTCCCGGAAACAGTAGAGCACTCCTTTTTGTACTGCTGGGACGCTGTTTTTCTATGGGATGTTCTCAAGAGGACCTTGAAGAAAGAATTAGTCATAACATCCTATAATATACGTTTTCTGGCTGTTGAACGTGAAGATAATGTTCCCTATGATCTTTTTTTGCTGCTAGCAGTATTCCGTCTCTGGAAATCTCGCATGTCGGTTAGACATGCCGAGCACCCACCAAAAGGGGCAAGAGCATTTTTGATTGAACTGGTAACCCAGGTGAAGAGTGTCTAGGAATACAGTGAGAGTTTGCCGGAATGGGCAAACCTATTTGATGATGTGATGAGAATGAAAGAATTTTAAATGTACGGCTGCCTACAAGTGCTGGGAAGTCTTTTCTATTGTCTTAAAACGCTGAATAAAGAAAAAAAAAGAGGAAGTGGCCGAGTGGGCTAACGCGTCTCAGCTCGGAGCGTGGAGCGGAAGCTTGCGCTGGGAACCTCCTGGGTTCGAGTCCCCGCCACCCCCGCCCGTTTCGATCTGGATGAGTTTCGTACCGGCACGCGTTCGTGTGATGACTACTGCGTGATGCACGTTAAGAATCCCAGGTTAGCGGTTGTACTGCACTGGCTAAATTTCTCATCTACAGCTAAGAGACCGATTACCCGCTGAGGCGCATGTCCATCAAGGCTGTATAAACACAAAGAGCGAACCAATTTCTGCGCGCGTTCAGTTCACCGCTGTTGACCCCACCTCACTTCGTTCTTCCGATGAAGTGTGATGGAACGATGCTCCGCATCACCCCATGGTTCCCCTCGGGAAGATGGTGTAATTTTTTCTCCAGCTTTTCATCCCCGCATTCATTGTTATGTTTATTATTTTTTTTTTTACCAATGGAATAGTTATTTGGGTTGAAAAGACATAGCTTTGAACTTCCGAACCACTAAGCATGTGACGAGTAGTGCCTTCTGACAACGAGTTTCTAACAATGACCATCTACGCGATCTTTTATGCAGTGAAGAGCGACAGTATTAGCCCCGTGCGCGACCGAAAGCGTCGCTGTGGTCGGCCTACCACGATTGGCCGAACGCTGAGTATGACGTAGGAAAGGGGATTGATTGATTGAAACGTTTATTATATGAACCATACCCTGGCCTATTGGGTCTCATGTGGCATGGGGGAGGGGAAAGGAAGTTTAGCGATGACGATGGGTTAGATGTACCTTCCAGTCCCGGAGGACCGAAGGTAGGAGATGATTGATGAAAATACTAGTGTTCGGTCAGCAGGTGCTGACGTCGTCGGGTGGGTCCATTCCCGTAGGGTCGTCGGTCGGAGGGGCGGCGGTAGACTGTTGATTGCCGCCACCCGTTCACGAGATGTCCCCGGACAGGACCATACCAGGTGATGGCAAGTCGCGGGGTTGCCACAGTGCGTGCAATTCGGGTCAGGGCCTGTGTCCTGCTGGTCCGTTGGTCTGTAGAACCTGGCACGCCAAACGGGGGTCACCATGCTGCGACTCTGTAGTCTGTGCAAGGCCACTTGCTCCCATCGTGGAAGCCCTCGAGGGATTGGGTGGGGGTTGGAAGGTAGGAGCGCCGAGAGACGTTCTTTTCGGGCTCTCTTTTCCTCCTTCTTCGACTCAGATGGGTCATAGTCTTCGTCAGGTGGAACATCCCGTTGAACGGGAGAGGGGACCGGGCCTTGTGAGGACTGAATACTTGCCTGTAGCAGTGCCCTCGCGGCCCCGTCCGCCCTCTCGTTCCCCGGGATGTCTGCGTGGCCTGGTATCCACGCGATGATGATCGTCTGTCGGGCCCCGGCCTGGCGAACAAGTTCTCGGATATGCGCAACTGTAGCGTTGCATGTGCTGGAGCGTCGAAGTGCGCGCACCGCTTCTTGAGAGTCGGTGTATATACGCGTTTCTCTTATTTCTGGTCTTAAAGTGGTCGTGGCAGTCTCAACGGCGAACATAATAGCAAAGAGTTCAGCCGTGCATGTGCTTTTTGTGTGTGATGTGAGTTGATGACTCGTCTCATTGCGAGTAGGAGAGTGCCATGCAATCGCAGTGCGGCCGCTATTGTCTCTCGCCGCGTCGGTGTAGAAGACTTCTACATGAGTCGCAAGCTTGCTGATTTCACTCCGGTGAATAGCTGCTTGCACGTGGCTCGTTGTCCGGGGTTCTCAAGTCCTTGATTACTGGGGAGGGGCTTGACAGGTGTGAGTACTTCCGCATCCCAGGGTGGAGTCGGAGTAGGTATTAGTGGGCCTTCGATCAGTGGCGGATCCAAGGGGGGGGCGGTGGGGGCGATCGCCCCCCCCCAAACGCCTCGCCATTTTTTTTTTTGTGGAGCCATTGTTTTTTCCATTTTTTTTTTGTCTTTTTGCTCGCTTTTGAAGCACATCCCTTGGTACGCCAAAAAGTGTGGCGGCAACGCGAAGGGAGTGACGCTGTTGCTTCACTTTCAAGAGCATTCGTAGTGTTACTTATGCGCCATGAAGCCCCTGTTGTCTTTCTATTGTACGTTTTGATCCTCCTAGACACCGAGAGAAAAATATGACTCAGGAACAACCAGGAAACTGGTACATTATTGACACACGCGTCATACAATGCCACATCGTCGCGTTTCGTCTCGCGCGTATCCCGTTACGTGAATAATTATTTCCGTAAAAAAAAAGCGCGCTGAACACTCAAATTTGGTCTGCATGAAGCTAATACAACTTAGGAATGAAATTAAATTATACCTTGGTAGAAAGTCTGTGCCAACCGGGGCGTACTTCTCGAAGCGAAATCTCGCGCGGAATTATGCACCTCTTTGACGGGCGGTAAACTCGGCAATCTCAAATCGGCATTTCTTTTTCTCCGGAAAGGATTGCCAGAGGCAGTCATTTATGGCTCACGCAAAGTGAACAGGCTAAGGCACGCCTCAGTGAAGCTTGAAACTTGTGTCTAGGTGATAGCTGGCACTAAACAAAAACTTTCGTTGGGTGCCTTCACTCCAACTGTCGCATTTTGCCCTGCGGCTCATTTTGCCCATCTTACCCAACTTCACTTTGGACAAACGCAATCTATTAGTTTTGGAGCTTCCCCCACACGAGTGTTCGTGCGGTCGAGGTGTTTTTTGACATATCAGTAGTAGTAACCAGGCATTGTGCGCAGCTTTTATCGGCGCCCAGCATGCTCGGGCTCACAAGCGCTTAGCTTCGAAAGCATACACTGTAAGAAGTAACCGTCAAATTTACGGCGCTATACGCTAATAAAAACTAGAAGTACGCCGTGAAGAGGAATTATCTGAAATGCACCGTAAACGAGCAAAAAAACCAAGAGGGAAACGCAAAACTTCATGGAGCAAGAAAACAGCAAGAAAAGACGCGCTTCGCTAATTGGTCACCACGCTTGACCTTTCGGAAGCTGCGGGAACCCAGAGAGTCTCCTCTCGCCCCTTCACCTCCTTTCTTTGTCCGCGCCAGCCGCGCCAACGCAGAACGTAACTGCCTTAACTGAAAAAAGAAGAAAAAAAAGAGAACTAAGAGCAAACAGTAGAGCAACAATGCGACGAGCTAGAAGCATAAACAAAAGAAAGGAACGTTGGTTGGGACAACGCGGAAAGAAGTGGAAAAAGCTGACGTTCAGTTCATTTTCCCGCCTTCCCACCCGTCTCCGCGCCATTTTGTCCTCGTTCGTTTGTGGCATTCCCGGATTTTCGTGCACCTGAAAATTTGGAGCGGAAGGCAACTGGATACTCGAGGCAGGTATTTCACTATCAATCTGCTGCTTGATTGGCAAGGATAGTGTAACAGCGGCATAAATACAACACTCTAAAAGATGTTTACTTGCAGAATTTGTAGTTTCTGTTCAAGCACGCTTGATGGTTGTGCAATTCGATGAGCACGTTTTCAGCTCTCGAATTCTTCAGTGTGTGGACGAAGGATGCTGTCGCCAGTTTGTTACGTATGATGCTCTCAGGTGTCATATTTTGAGAAGACATAGGCATTGGTACGCCTAAGGGAAGTTTGGTTTGTTTCGAGGAGTTTGGAAAGCTTTCAGTGCACTTTGCCACCATGTGGTTGGGAGGCACTCACTTGATCGAATGACGTTTTAGCGAACGCCCACGTTTCATCGAACGACACTTTAGCGAATAGTCGGACGCCGCGAAGCGGCGTTTTCGGGTGGGCCAAATGAGTTGATATTTTTGTAATGAGTTGCCGCAGACTGTCGCCGCGAAGCGGCGTAAAGCGCAGCGCGACGGATGGGTTAACGCGCGCCCCCGTTATTCGCTAAAACGACCATTCGCTCAAATGTCGCCGTTCGCTAAAATGTCATTCGCTCTTGTGATATGGACCCGTGTTCGTGCTCCAACTGTCAGAAGGTGTGAAATCATAGTTCGATCACGGCACATTTGAACTGGGCGCATTTACGAGTGACGGGTTTCTTGGGCAACGGCGCATCGCCTGCAGGCCCGCTTCAGGTTGAGGACTCTTCGACTCGGTCGACTAGTGCGGATTCTAATGAAGACGGTGCTGTTAACGTGATGCAATCCCCTAATGATAACTACGACGTGTTAATGTCTCTGTCTGCAGGAGAAAAAAGGAAGGCCGTAAAATACGACCTTGTTTTTTTTTTTTTGTACCTGAAGTTCAACGGAACGCTTCTTATGCCGGTATCAACAGTTCAAAAAACCATTTATGAATTTCAACGTCGGCACTTCTTGTACAAACAATACATGTTCGGCCAACTTGCTGAAAGCCTTCAAAACGTGCTTGGTTCAGTCGAGGTTCATAACATCATTGAGTTCATAACATCACTATACAATGATGTTATGAACCTGAATACTACCACCTTTCTCGCCGTTTAAATTGCACCGTAAAAATAACGGCGCGCTGTAAATTTTTTTTTACCGCAAATTCGAAGGCCGACCGTAGATTTCTACGGTCCCCGTTTAAATTTATCGTAAACCAGATTTACAGTGCACCGTTATTTTTACTGTACAAGTTTGGCAGCATCAGCTGCCTGGTATTTGACCGTTAATTTTACGGTCAAATTTACAGTCAGGACGCTACAGTGTAGCGTCCTGACTGGTGCCCCATACGAGCAGGCACGTGTGGCGTGCACGTGAATATAGCTTTGGTAGGCTTGCAATTGCACGTGATTTTCCGCACGAGCAGAGACATTGCGTTGGCCAGATGCCCAGCTTTCTGAGGCTATGCAGTCAAAAGTACGGGAGCGTGTGCCTTGGTGTGCATAGCCACAGAAAGTTCAAAGAGTTCATCCCCTACAGGTAAACCGATACAAAAGCTCTCAAGATCTATATTATGTTATCAGAGTTTAGTAAAAACGATGACTCCACAAAAAATATAAACACTCCCCCCCCCCCCCCCCCCCGCGTTTTACGCCGAGGAACCGCCCCCCCCCCAAAATGGAGGTCTGGATCCGCCCCTGCCTTCGATAAGGTGAGGGCGTCCACTCGATGTAAGAATAATTCGACCGTGAGGAGTGCGAGACAGTCGACAAGTCTGGCTGATCCGCATCTCGTCGGAAATCTCCCTGATGGTGTTCATTTGGGCGATACGCTCCAGCTGGTCAACCGGTGTGAAGCGGGGCAGCCCTGTGACGACCCGCATGGCCGCTCGCATCATAGTTACAAGTGTCATTTCTTGGTTCTTTGTAAGACGGAGGTAATTCAGTCCGTACACAACCTTAGATGTGAGGATGGTGCGAACGAGTCGTCGGAGGAGCTCTTCCTGAGCCCCCCATGCTTTGCTCGAGATAGCCTTCAGTAGCTCTATGCCGTCCTTCCATTGCGACTTTACTTGTCGGAGCCAGGTAACGGCGCCGCCCTTGGTTTCAAATGTGACCCCTAGAATTTTGACGGAGTTGGTTGGGGTTATGGCAATTCCATCCAGCCGCAGTTCGATGTCTGTTCGGGCGCTTCGGCGTCGACAGGAAATGACCATATATGTTGTCTTCTCCTTCGATACTTCGAGGCCTGACTCAAGGGCGAAGGTTGTGACAATGTTTAGCGCCCTTTGCATGTTGTTCTGCTGGCTCTTCACCCCACCTGCAGTCGTCCACAGTGTAACATCGTCCGCATAGATTGTAAAACGAACTTCCGGGACGGCTTCAAGGGCGAGAGCGAGGTCCACCATAGCGAGATTGAACAGAAGAGGGGACAAGACCGCCCCCTGTGGGACTCCGATGTTATTTGTTCTCCACTGGCCTTTAGTTTGACCGATGGAGACCTGGAATGTGCGGTCTTGTAGAAACGTCTTGATGAAGTTCAACAAGCGGCCTTGAACACCTCTCCTCTTGGCGGCAGACACAATGGTGCTATGCGGAATCGAATCAAACGCCTTTCGTAGGTCAATGGCCACGAGCGTATGGGGCTGGCTTTTGAAGAGTCGGCGCTCATAGAGGTCATGATGAATCATGAGCAAGCTGTCCCGTGTTGAGAGGTGTGATCTGAAACCCGTCTGCATGGGATGGAAGGCCCCCGTTGACTCGAGGATCCATGACAGGCGGGCGGTGACCATGCGTTCCATGACTTTACAAAGATTGGATGTGAGAGAAATCGGACTTAGGTTGGCCACCGTGTGGGGCGTTTTGCCGGGCTTGGGTATAGGAATCACTGTAGATCTCTTCCAGTCGGCAGGTAGCTCTCCCTCCATCCAGATGGTGTTGTATGTTTTTAGAAGTTCCTTCATGGTGTCTAATGGAAGATTCCGGAGCGAAGTAATGGTAACAAGGTCTGGGCCAGGTGCCGTCTTCGCTCGTGCTGCCGTGAGGGCGTCTAGGAGCTCCGCGAGCGTGAAGGGGGCGTCCGCCGGGTGTTCGTGTAAGATGGGTTGCCGGGTGTATACTTCGGCCGTGGGAGGTTTGGATTGTTGCGGAAAGAAATAATCTCCTGCTTCTTCCGCAAGCTCCTCCTCTGTTATATCTAAATGGAAGGCCAAGTTGCTTCCGGTGTTACTGGTTTTTGTTTTCCCGGCGAGCACTTTGTAGGCCTTCCGCAGCTTGCGGTAGCCTGTCCGTTCATTAAAAGAGTCGCACAGGCTATGCCAGATGGTGCGGCAGAGTTTGATGGTATATCTCTTGGCTTCGGCTGTGGCGTGATTCAAGCGTATCTTATTCCGGAGGGACTTCCTGGTTCTGTAGCATAGAAGAGCCTCCAGTCGCTTGTCCCACAGTTTGACCAGGTGCAAGTCGGGGTAGGAAAGGGGATTTATCATTGACGAAAAAAGAGGAATGAAAGAACTTTAATTTTGACGGTGTCGGAAGTGTTCCTTTGAGAGTGCAATGATTTCAAGCTTCCACCATGCTATTTACAAACACCATCGAACTTGTTGTTTGCAAGGTAATGACGTCACAAGGGGGAACCATAGGAGGGCGCCACCAAAACATCTCGTCGTTAATATAGCTATACAAATGCAAAAAATAATTTCAAAATAAAGAAGCTGGTCCACGCCCTCTTTTCCCGTACTGTTTTCTTTAACTGTCGAAAATATCAAAATCTTTCGAATTCGAATCTTAGTTCGGTTCGAAAATATGGAAACCTTTCGGAATTCGAACCTCGGGTGGTTCGCGGCATCCCTAGTGGTACCCGACCGCACGCCGTTTCGGCGCTCATTCAGATTGAAGCAGCGGGCAGGGGTGGGGAGTGAAACCAGGATCCCTGGTTTCAATGAAATGAAAAGACAAAGTGGGTTCTGCAGTGCGAGCTTTCGCTACACGTTCTCCGAGCTGGTGCGTGCTAGCCCACTCGCCGAAGGCGGTGCAATAGACCGATCTCACCAAGCGTTCCACGCATGCGTGACGCCGCCGTACCTGTAGTTCGCGGGAGGCAGACGCCAGTTCACGTGACAGCTCATGCTGCCTCGTGGTCTGCCCGTGCAGACCTCCAGCAGGGTTGTCGAACGTGCAGAAAGACTACAGCTCCCACGATGCATATCGGCAGCGGTGGCGTACTCAAACTAGCTGGTGAGATCGGTCTATTGAAGTTCTTCCCCGCTTTTCTTACCTTGTTAGCGACTGTCTGGCTGCCCGTGCTTAGCGTCGGATGTGCTTAACTCGTCGTGTCTGAACAGTAGGTGTTAAAGTGTCGAGCTGCATCACTATGCATACTTTTTTTACATTGGTGTAGTAATACGCCATGTTCAAGAGAGAACCGACCTTGCGCAAGCAAGACAAATTCTTCAAACACAATTTGGCTGCCTTTAAAACATTAATGATCTTTGTCTTCGTTCTTTTTCCTATCTTTTCGCGGAGCACAAAAGGGTGTCTCTCTCGAGGGTTTCTTTTGGCGCTTTCTTTCTTTTGGAGTCATCGTGACTCAAATCTGAGGCTCAAGGAAAGGGTCGAATAAACCCCCTCTCCATGAAGTGCTCTATCAAAAGCGTCGCACATGTGCTGAATTCTCACTAGGTCGTCTTTCCTTGGATTAGTTTTTTATTTAATTTATTCAAATACGAACAATGTCAGACGAACAACTTTCAAGGTGATGGTTTAAAAGGCAACGACTCCATGGAAGCTTTCACTTTGCGCTTTACACCAACCAGGACTCTTGTCCTTTGCAACTAATTATTAGCAGCCAGGTTCGACTTGCTAGAAACAGCGTTTCAGCTGAGGCTGTGGGAAAGAAAGCAATGCCAAAGCCAGCGCTCGAGCTGAGCGGGACTCAAGCCGCGTCTCAAGACAGTCGCCCACCCTTTGCACTGCTTTCTTTCACTCAGCCTCAGCTGAGACGCTGTTCTAGCAAGCCGGCCCAGGATCACAGCTCGTGAAGTTTCCTCGCGCTTCTCTTTCGTTTTTCAGAGTCCCCGCAATAAATGATGCGAAATAATATCAAGCGAGATGCTCAGTGCTGCCCTGCTATGTTCTTCCATGACCAGGCTAGAGAGCGGTTTCCTTGTGGATTTCACTGTCACCAAGGAGCAATGGGACTTCTTTAGCCGCGTAGAGGTGCGACCACACAGCCATGCCCAACGCCGTCTGAGCCATCCTGAACAACTGTTCCCCGACCACTGCGATTAAAAAAAGTGTGCTATTATACTTGCTTGAAATAACTGTAGTGATCCGATTTAAATAAGTTTCGGCTTACAATAATTAAATGCTTGTCTATACAAACTTGCTTCTTAAGGAGACGACGAGAAACACGTGTTCCGCATAAGTCCCTGAAGGCAGCCGGCCTCACGACCTGTAGGTCTAATTACTCTAGAAACTTATCCAACTCAACCCCGGAGTAAAGAGGACAATACGGTGGGGAGAACGTTCCTCTCAGAAGGAATTAGAGCGCTGTAGGAGCGGTAGGGTTACAGCGACCCCTCCAAGCTGCCGCCGCAGGGAGCAACTTCTCCCGGTGCAATGGCCGTAAGAGATCGCGCCTCCTCACTCCAGCCCGGCCATTGCTCTTCAAACTGCTGAACGAGGCAATGTCCACTCACACAAGGGTGTTTGCTCATGTTTTCCTACGTTGCGTTAAAGCTAGGTATGGGCACTTGATCTAATAACCTACCGATGAATCAATTAATGATTTAATCGCGCTTAAATTTTTAACCAGTTAATCCGTTAAATTTTGACAAAGGAAAAAGTAAGAATTCAACGCTTTCACCACGCAAACGTGTACGATTGCTCCGGTATGAAGGCAAACTTTAGGTGAAAATTTGACCTAAAGTGAACTGTAGGGGCGAGATGTAGACTCGAAAGAAGTGGAGTAGGTTGTATGTGCCCCCAGCCACTTTAGCGCCATGCGATTGTCCATTTCCAACCATCAAAAAGAATGCAGAGAATGGTGTTCCACGCGCCGCACGTACTGGCGCCTGCAGTAGTAATTGTCCTAAAGAAAAAGCCTAGAACAAATGGCACCTCGCACGCGCGTTCGTCAACGCTTTAGTTTGGTTATTTACTTCGAATCTTTTATACGGGAAGGGCGCGCGCGTGTGGCATCAGGAACACCAATCCCCGCATTCTCCTTGATGCTTGGGTGATTTAGCAATTGGCCTATTGTGAACAGTCAAAGGAGTTCCCTATTTCTGGAAAATATTAACGAACTTGTTTGTTTCTGCGGCTGAAGTAATAATTTGTGAGTGTGGCCGTCTTTCGATTGTTTTTAAATACACATCAAAGTTCATTTAAAATCTGAAATGGGACGTTTTGTCGTCTATCACAAATTTAACAAAGGCCAATTTTTGCTCTTTTAAAACTATGATGCATGGGAATGTACGAAACCTGCTAGATTACCCAAGCATCAAGGAGAATGCAGGGATTGGTGTTCTGCGGGCCACACGTGCTGACGTCAGCCGTAGTAACTTTTCTAAAACAAATACCTAAAACGAATGGCATCTTGCACGCGCGTTCGTCAACGCTTTATTTTGGTTATTCGCAACTTTCAGCGATGGTGGTACCGCGGTGTGAGAATCGCGCTCCCTAGCTCCTGGATGATCAGCTTCACAAAAAAGGTGCTTGGAAATATCTTCCTGACGTGAAAAAAACAAAGGCCTTACTACAGCTCATATATAGCAAAACTGGAATTACTCACACGTCGCAGACCCAACCTCGTACTGCTGTTCTACGACGATCATCCAGATGACAGCCATTTTGATATAGAGTGCCTTCATACACACGCGCGCTTTTGCTTGAGTGGTGACATCTCAGCCATTTTTCCGTCCAATCGTTTTTTTTATGCATTTTGAAGTGCGCGCAATCCGGTGTCGCTCAGCTCGAGCGCGTAGCTTTGGCTGATGCATAGACGCCATCTTACCGCCCAAGTCACGCACCGAGTGCGCGAGAGCGTCACGCGCTGGCACATTCCGGACAACAATGGATGTCTTCACCCTGAGACAGACAGACATCTAGGCACCCTATTTTGATAGGCACCAGTACGCCCCCTATAGGAGGTATTCACAGGACGCCATATATGAGGGCGATGTTAGAGCGCATGCACAGAACGACCTCACATTAATAGCCTGCTAAGACCGGCAGCCTTGATGGTGCTAAATACACGCTCCAAAAGGACTGCGGAAGCTCGCCGTCAGCACGCGCTGAGCAGCAGCGCACAAGGATATGGCCGCCAATGAGTACTCCCTATAGGTCGTGAAAGTTTCGGATTTACTTCGAATCTTTTATAAGGAAAAGGTGTGCGCGTGTGGCCCGTGAAAAACTAATTCCTGCATTCTTCTTGATGCCTGGGTAATATAGCAATTGTTCATTGATTAATTATTCAATTGAAATTGACGCCCAGTCCTAGTCATAACTTAGTCCGTGGGACATCTGTGCTTCATATATTGCATTTAAATCTGCTCTTTAATTGCATCCTATGCCTCATTCGAACCACGAATGTCCCGTTGACTTTGACCTCTGCACGTGTTCTTGCGCAAACGAAACCATAAGTGAAGCCACGCGCCCGCGCCAGTAACGAAGTATACATCTTTTCATAAAAGCGTACGAGGGTGCGTTCATTGTTGTGTTTGTGCCATTGGCTTCCAAAGGCAGCTTGAGACACGTGTGGTCTCGTGCACTGGCGCATTTGACGCTACTTGCAAGACAAATGCAAACACATCGAGGGGCTTCATGTCTCTGGCCGCCGCGCAAGACACGTGCCACGGGAGGGTGCTCCGCCACCATTTGCTTCCAAGGAAGGGCCGCTCATTTCAGTGCTGCGCCTGCCTTTGTTTTTAAGGGTCGTTCGAGACACGGGCCTCGTGCTCTGGCGTGTTTTATGCTACTTGAAAAACAAACGGAAACATATCCAGGGGCTTTAGGCGGATGTAAATCCTCTTGATAAAAGCGTTTTTTTTTTTTTTTTTTGTCAAGTACCATCAACTAGAGCCACTAAATGAGCTGCGCTTAGAGTATCGGCACTCCGTTCCCCGACATTGTTGTGGGCGCCGCCATTTTGGCTCGTATGCAGAGCAGACACAACTGCCGATCGTCCTGATTCATAAGGGAGGCTTCCTCAGCTTTAGAGTTGGTGTTAGGAAGGTCATCTAAGATTGCTTTGCTCTGTCGCGAACGGTTTAAACATCTGTAGAGAGCGGAGAAGCGTTTCCTGTGATTTGAGATAAAGCTTCAGATAACTGGCAACCATGATTTTAAGACACAATATGGCGAAGTGTCGTTACTCTGAAGCGTAGCTTATTTAGTGGCACTACCATCAACCATTGTGGTGGAAACACGCCAGACACGTGCCACGAGCGGCCATTCGCTCGAAAGGGTCGTTCGATTCAGCGCTGCGCCGCCATTTGCTTCCAAGGGCCGCAGGGGACACGGGTCTTGTCTATACATGTTCTTGTGCACTGGCGCATTTCACGTTACTTGCAAGACAAGCGTAAACAGATTGAGGGGATTTAGTAGTGTGAACATAGCGTTAGCTAGAATAAACGGATGTCCACCTCCTTTGATCATGATCACGATCATGAGCAGATTACGAGAGCGGCTTGCACGAGGAGCTGGCACGAGAGGCACTCCGGCGCCTCATCACTTCGTAACACAAATGCGTCCTAATTCGACCATCGCATAGCTTTTGTGTATGGCCTAAAGATCCGAATGAGATTCTGCTCGCTATTGTCAGTTGGGAGGTCCCTCGCGCTGCAAAATAATTGTAGACGGAAACTATGGTGCTCGATGCCGAAACTGATCATTTCAAGCAGAAGTGGATTATGTAAATCAGACAAGTCGGTGTTTTCTACCAGTTACAATGTTCAGCACCACCTTGTATTTACTGTTTACACTGAGTCAATTCAACCTGAACGTTCATTAAGTGTATAAGTCTTTTGAGGCTTATGTCTATTTCATTTCGCAATTATCGTGAAGACAGCGTGCATATACATTCATGTGGTCTACGGTTCGTTGTGATTCGAAGAGAGGAGACGATCTACACTGTTTTGCCATTTAACCGTGAACGTGCAGACGGCCATAGGAACGTGAAGAGACACTGAACTTTGGACGATCCGGACCGCTTGGCGGTTCTCCCGTGTGCATGTTGTAAAAAAAAAAAAAAAAATATTACGACAACAAGTGTGCGTAAGTTAATAAAAATAATAATAATCCTTATTTCCAGACATACATGTGTCTGAGGGGCTGTGGCAAAAGAATACAAAAGGAAATTCGGCACAGACACTTAAGGTTGCTTACGTGTGGGAATGCGAAAGGCATTGTAGTCCCTTTGGTGAAACGTTTTCGATGTATTTTTTCGACATACTTTATTTGTGCCGATTCGGTGTGTGACGCGCGGGCGCTCATGACGTGGCGCCACCTTCTCCCTAATGGCTGCGCCGTCTCGTGCCCAATGGCGCACGCACTTGGCCACATCTTTAGTCAGCAAGGTGCTTGCGACGTGACGTGTGCAATGACACACGCAATAGGTAAACCTCGGTCAGCCAGGACCGTGGATCCGCCGTGGAGTCGGGGAAGCGCGCCCGTCCCGCACCATCCATTGCCTTTCATTTACTTTGTTTATGGGAACCTTCGTGAAAATTGTGACGTCAATCTGAGCATTTGTAACGTGTTCCTACCCTTTGCACCATCTTCCATTTTTGGTGCCATCTCTCGGTGATGCCGCCGACGCCTCCACCGGATTTTCGCGTAGTGGGGCAAATAATCGTTTCGCATTAAAAGGTCTTCTGACCAGGCCATCTGCCCCTTTTTACAGCATTCAACGTTGTACAGGACCTGTCAGCATAAAACAATTATATATAAAATAATCAAGTTGACATTAGGTAAGCATCGTAGTCAAAATAATTAATATCAACGTCATGAAAAGCTTCAAATAGAAATCGTTCACAACGACATCATTGAGATCCCATTTGTTAACATACAATGCAAGCGCTAATGTAAAATTCTCCATCTCTGTTGCATTTAAACAAAAAAACAAATATATAAACATACATGTAAGATGTTGGTGTATTTTTTCAACATGAAATTATCATTAGACTTAATCATTAATGAAAAAAATATTTAAAAAACACAATAAAAAGCACTTTAAAATCTGCTACCCATTTGCCAAGCAAATTTTAAGTTTAGGTCACTGCGGACAAAAAATACACTTTTACTCTTTTCTGGAACATGCAGAATCTTCGACTTGGGCGTACTATTTCAACGATATTGGGGTGGCTATTTATAAAGTCAAATAATTGGTAATCAGGTTGAATCAAACTACCGTCAAAATGACGAGTTATATAGAGCACCCTACTGAACACCCGTCTTGAAAAAAAAGTCTGCTATTGCTTGTTTTATTATAGATCAAAATGCAGTCAAAAACGATAAGATACACAAGCACAAACACGCATACTAAAAGCGCTAGGCTATGGTGCATGGTTTGCGCTTGATTGCTTTGACCGGGGACAAAAAACGCACTATAAGACGTTGAGCTCCGTGACATTTCCTGGCTCTGCTTGATTGGCGTCATTGACCTGTTATGTCGGCTGCGCTCTGACTTACAGCGAAAATGAATTTAAACGTTTATGTTGTGCAAAAGCTCCTTCATTCACGATATGCTGACAAGGCATGTCTTATGTATGTTCTTTAACGTTTAATAACATTCTTCACTGATTGATTGACTATGTTTTTAAGTCTTGAATATTTAAAACGATAGCTACTGACTCTTGAGCCTCTAACAAAATCGCATTGCGAACCCTTCAGCGCGGAACAAAGCCAGTACCAGTGTCGAAGAACAAATTTTGCCCAGCTAGGCACTTCCTATCGGGTCGATGAGCTATACTCCGTTTCACCTTATGTTGTACCGCAGCGAAGGCTAGAGGCGCGAGCTCATAGCGTTGGAGGCTGCCCTTAGTGCACGAGAGCTTGTACCACCGAGATGTGGCCGAGAGCAAAGAGCTCGCGCCTGTAGCCTTTCCTGCGGTACAACACAAGGTGAAACAGAGCATAGCCGGGCTCCGCTTCTGCGCGAACTGGGCACTGCTGGCACCACTGTCACATTTGCTGGCATTTGTGTCAGCGGGAGCACGCGCTGAGCGCTGAACGTGCACGGGCGAGCAGCAGAAAGGAGGAAATCAAGAGCAGAGGAGGAACATCACTGCCACGAGCCTGCTTTCTGGCCACACGGATGAGTGCCACCATCTAGTGTTTGAGCTAATGGCTTGTTCAAGAGGGCCTCTGTGGACCAGCGCTTTAAACCGAAAACGCCGAACCTTCAAACTGACATTTTTCGGTTAAAACTGAATTTCCGAAAATGAAGTCGGCGTACTTTTGTCGATTTTTATCGGTTTAACCCGAAAACTCCGAACCCTAGATGTTGTAGATTCAAAGAATGTTCTACTGAACTCGTTTTATTTTTCTGAGGGACTATACACAAGAATAATGACATTAAAACTACGAGGAATGTTCCTGCGTCCTAACCGGGCGCTGCACGCAAGCCGTCTGCCCTCTTCTCCTCTCTTGCCGTCGGTGCGACTTGAGTTGTTTCGTCTACCCTCACGGAGGTCTGGCCGTCTGGCCCGCAACCGGGCCCCCGAGCTGGTGTCGGGTATCCCCGGTGCGTGCTAGCCTCCTCCGCGGCTCGAGGGAGCGTATTGCGGGGAAGACGATGCTGTCGCTGCAAGCCTCTACATCACTCCACCCCTAGTGGCACAGAACGCAGAAAGGTGGCACGAGCAGGAGAACTTGAAATTTATGGTTCACGCAGGAAGAGTTGAAGCCTGTCCGGGTAGTGAACTCGCCGTCCGGAGCGTGTGGTTCTTTCCGGCTTTTTCGAGATAGGGAGCGCTCCCTGGGCCCGTTTGCTCGAAGCGTTAACCGCGGCTAAAGTTAGCCGCAGTACCTAGGAGAGGGATTTTTTAATCACGTGACTGGCTCGATAGGGACGCGGGGAAACATGGCGGTGCCCCTGTGAGTGAGCGCCCCTCGCTTTGGAACTAATATGTCGTTGTAGCTGCAATATCGGGCGCGTTAGTCAGCAACGAATGGTACAGGAGGCCTTCGCTTTGCCTTACCTCACTGCTCGCAAAGCATGAGCAATGACCTCGCCGCATTTTGCTAGATTGTCTTTCGATTCTGGCCATTCCTAAGCCTAAATGAACGGGATAATTGTTGGCATGGCAACTTCTTCGGAAAGCGGATTGCCTTGACTCAATCGGCCGGGTATTGATAGCACACAAAAACAGACAGCGTCCCAATGAACCTTTTTCTGAATCATCCAAGCATCGAGGAGAACGCTGGAAGTGTAATTCTACGGCTCGCGCTCGCTGGCCTTCCTCTTATAAAATATTCCAAGTAAATAATCATAATAAGGCTTTGGCAAACGCGCGTGCAAAACAAAATTTGTTTTAGACTTTTTGCTTTAGAACAATTACTACTACAGACAGCACGTGCAACGCGTGTAACTACTCTCGTAGCATGCACCTCGGTGCTTGGGGGGACGCTGTATGCTTTTGTCTGCTTTTGTCTGCTATCAACACCCGGCCGATTGAGTCATGGCAATACACTTTCCAAAGGCGTTGCCATGCCGACAATTATCGCGTTCATTTAGGCTTCAGAATGGCCAGAATCGAAAGACTATCCAAAAAATGCGGCGAGGTCATTGCTCATGCTTTGCAAGTTAAGTGAGGTAAGGCAAAGCGAAAGCCTCCTGCACCTTTTGCTGCTGACTAACGCGCCCAATATTGCAGCTACAACGGCATATTAGTTCCAAAGCGAGCGGCGCTCACTCACCGGGGCACCGCCATGTTTCTCCGCATTCCTACCGAGCCTCAGTCACGTGATTTCAAAATCCCTCTCCTAGGTACTGCGGCTAACTTTAGCCGCGGTTAGTGCTTCGAGCAAACGGGCCCAGGGCCCGTTTGAGAAGTTAGAGAAGCCGGTGAAGAACGAGGCGAAGAATTTGTAGCTGGTGTAAGAATGGGGGAGGGGGAAATCGGCTTCGGAAGCGGTGTTTACAAAAGCGGGCTTCGGGTGGTCGGTGGCGATTACAGGGTTGTTTCCCCTGATTGTGAGCGGGAATCGTTTGGATCCCCGTTTTACGACCTTGTAGGAGCCGTCGTACGTTTGTTGGAGGGGAGTTCGCACCGCGTCGTGTCGAACGAACACGTGAGTGCAGGTGTCGAGATGTGTGCTGACGTAATGGTCTCGACGAGCCGTTCGAGGTGGGGTCGCGCGTAGTCCTTCCATGACCTCTTTTAGGCGGGTCACGTAGCTTATTGGGTCGGACAAGTCTCTGTTGCCCGCTGGTGTGAAAAATTCGCCAGGTAATCGGAGTGTGGTGCCATAGACCAACTCTGCTATTGTGCACGAGAGGTCTTCCTTGAGCGTTGTCCTGACACCAAGGAGGACGAAGGGCAGAACGTTAGTCCAGTCGGTGCGCTGGAGTGCTTTCAAGGCTGCCTTCATTTGCCGATGGAACCGCTCGATGATCCCATTGGCAATCGGATGATAGGCGGTTGTTTTCACATGCTTTGATCCGAGCAGGCGCGTCATTTGAGTGAAGAGTGACGATTCAAACTGGCGTCCGCGATCGGTCGTGATGATGGACGGTACTCCGAAACGTGAAATTCAAATTGACACAAAAGCGCGAGCGACGGTTTCGACAGTAATGTCCGAGATGGGAATAGCTTCCGGCCAGCGTGTGAATCTATCAATGCAATTGAGGAAGTACCGCTGGCCTTGTGATGGTGGTAACGGTCCGACAATGTCAGCGTGGACCTGGTCGAACCTTGCATCAGGAGTCGTGAAGGTGGAGAGGGGCGTGATGGTATGTCGCTGGACCTTAGCTCGCTGACAGGATATGCACTCTCGAGCCCACTGACGAACATGGCGATTCATGCCGGGCCAAATGAAGCGTGTAGTGACGAGATGCTGTGTTCCCCGTATGCCCGGGTGCGATAGCGAGTGCAGTTTCTCGAACACCAGTTGACGGAAGTGTGCGGGAAGAAAGGGACGAGGCGCTCCCGTCGACATGTCGCACCACAGAGTTGCGTCATGCATGGGCAGTGGTACCTCGCGCAGCTCCATCGAGTGCGTAGCTGTGTGCAGTTGGGCGAGCTCGGGGTCTGTTTTCTGAGCAGCAGCAAGGGCAGCGAAGTCCAGCACTGGGCGTTCAGCGGCGCCGATGCAGAGGCGTGACAAGGCATCCGCCACCGGGTTGTCGCGGCCGCTCACGTGTCGCACGTCCGTCGTGAATTCCGAGATGTACGACATTTGGCGAAGCTCACGAGTTGTGTGGGCTTGGCTATCCGACTTCAGCGATCGTATTCCGAAGGTCAGTGGCTTGTGGTCAGTGAGAATGAAGAAGCTTCTTCCCTCCAAGAGATGGCGAAAGTGGCGAAGCGTCAGATATGCGGCGAGAAGCTCTCGTCCGAAGGTGCTGTATCTGCGCTCGGTGGGTGACAGTGTCTTGGGGAGAAAGGAGATGGGCTTCCAGATGTCGTTTTGCCATTGCTGAAGGACCGCTCCAATCGCAACTTCCGAAGCATCCGTCATGACGCACAAGGGAACGTTGTCCGCGGGGTACACCAAAGGGTTGCGTCGGCGATGTCTGCCTTGATTTTGGTGAATATGCGCTCCGCTGTTGCATCCCAGGTCAAAGCGGCTGCCTCGCCGTGGCTCTTTTTGAGTAATTCTTGCAGCGCTTGGAGGGTTGTTGCGCAGTGGGGGACAAAACGGCGATAAAAATTGACGATTCCGATTAACTCCCGCAGTTGGCGTCGTGTTGACGGTCGAGGGAAGTTCCGGATCACCTCAACCTTCGCGGGAAGTGGACGGATGCCTTGATGGTCAATGCGGTGTCCCAAGAACTCCAGCTCACCTACACCGAACTGACACTTGGCGGTGTTGATGATGATGCCGTAGCTCTTGGGACGCTCGAACACAGCTTGGAGGTGTTGTTCGTGCTCGGCGGGTGAGGAGCTGGCACGGCAGAAGGTCAGTACCCGGAGTACTTTGTCAATGAACCTCTGAAAGGTTTGGGCGGCGTTCCGAAGACCGAACGGCATCCGGACGAATTCGTATAGTCCGAATGGCGTGATGATCGCGGTCTTCGGCACGTCGTCCGGGGCGACGGGGATTTGGTGATAAGCGCGCACTAAATTAATCTTTGAAAAGATGCATGCTCCGTCGAGGCTGGATGTTGTCTTGGATGTGGGGGATCGGATAACAGTCGGGAGCAGTGACGCGGTTTAATGCGCGTTAGTCGCCGCGTGTTCTCCAGTCTCCGGCTGTTTTCTTTTGTACCGTGTGCAGTGGTGAGGCCCATGAGCTCGACGACGGTCGCAATTCAAGCATGTGCTGGAATTCCTGTTGAGTAATTCGCAGCTTGTCAGGGGCGAGACGACGCGGTCGAGCATGGACGGGTGCTCCGGTGGTTTCAATGTGGTGAGAAACCCTGTGCTGCACAGGGCGGTCGTCACAGCCAGTGCGCGTCAACTCCGGGAACTCGCGCTAGATGGTTGTGAATTGTGTTGGGGCGTTAGGAATGACATGCGCCGGAGCTGGAGAAGGCACTGCGGATACGCCCGACACGGAGAGGTTAGTTATCGCGTCGAGGAGACGCCTTCGTCCTATTTCCACCAAAAGTCCGAAGTGTTGGAGGAAGTCCGCACCAATGATGGCATGTTGCACGTCCGCGACGACGAACACCCAGCGGAAGGTCCGTCGGAGACCGAGATTCAAGGTTAGCGAACGCTCACCGTAGGTGGGAATTGGCGTCCCGTTCACAGCTTGGAGCTGCAAGGTGCTGGACATCCGCTTGTCTTTAGGTGTTGCCGGTTGTATGCTGACCTCGCCACCGGTATCCACGAGGAAGCGGAGCCCGGTGTCGCGGTCGGGGACGTAAAAGAGGCGTTGGCGGCTGTCCGGAGTGGCTGAGGCACTTGCCGCCCGTGTAGTGGCAGGGTGTGGTGCACTTAGTGGCATTATCGCCGAAGCGGCGGTGGTACCAAAAGATGTCGGTTCGTGCTGGTGAAGAAGATGGGCGGCGTCGTTGGGACCGCGACTGGCTGCGTCCGCGATGTTGCTGCAGGGTCGCGACGGCGGTCGTCAAGCGGGAGATCTCCGCGCGGAGCTGTTGTATCTCGTCCGTAGGAGTTTGGACGGCCGATACAACCGGAGTCGAAATCTCCATCAGCTTGTCGGCGAGCTCTGCCAGCTGTGCAATCCCGAGGTCTCCAACGGACGCCAAGATCATGCGCACGTTGTGGGGCAGACGCTGGACGAACAGGTTCCGCAGGAACGAAGCGTCGATTGTAGGTGCCTTCTCACCCATCAGCTGCTGCATGCGGCGCAAGAACTGGGTAGGTCGGCGGTCACCAAGTTCCTCAGTGGTCAGGAATTGTTGTAACCGTCTTTCCTCGGGAGCTGTTGTGCGGCGGATCAGCTGCCGCTTGAGGGTGGCGTAAGCATCCGTGGCTGGTTGCCTTCCACCAGACATCGCCACCTCGGTGGCGATGTCTGGTGGAAGGTGTAGTATTTGTATATAGTCCATAATGCCGACACTGAAAAAGAAGCCGATGCCGCGCGTGAAATAAACAGGGCCGGGCACCCGCGCTCGGGGTGCTCGAGACTCAGAGACCATGACCAGCAGCCGGCGGTTGTCATTCCTTCTTTGAGCTTCAACGACGGGCCCCTGGCCGCCGCTTGATCAGAAATACTACATTTTGGCGACGAGGATGGGATTTTGTTAACGAACTCCGCGCCGCGGATGGGTGGTGGCCGACACTGGCAAGTACACTAATCCATTTATCGCTAAGTTTACTTCGTGCTCAACGTTCGAGCCTGTCCCAACATGGCGGCTGTTCCATTCTCAGCTCCCCCGCCATTTTTGCCAACGCCAGGCACCCCCATACAGCCTTGGAAGACATGGAAATCGAGTTTTATGAATTACCTCGATGTTATTGAAGCGGATCAGTATTCGGCTAAGCGCAAACGTGCCTTACTTATAAGCTTGCTTGGCCAGGAGGGCCAGCGAATAGTAGCTACATTTAACATGGCAGGACCCGCCGTGAACGAGAACGTAACAGAGTTTGACGTTTTATTAACGGCTCTTGACGGTTATTTCGCTGCTGGTACGAACGTGGTCCTTGAGCGGAAAAAGTTTCACAGTCGTGTCCAGGCGCCCGGCGAAAGCGTACTGGATTTCCTTGGAGCGCTCCGGCACCTCGGATCGTTTTGCGACTATGGTGACTCTCTTGACGATCGAATCGCGGAGATGTTTTTGACGGGACTTAGATCATCGGAGGTACAGGATCGGTTGATCCGAGAGTCTGTGGGGGCTGCCGCACCGAGCCTCGAACGTGCTGTCTCCCTTGCACAACAGTTCGAGCAGACATCTCGAGACTGCGATATGTACCATCGATTAGGAGCCGGTTCGCGTTCTGGCACATCACAGTTGTCCTCCTCCGTTGATCGGGTTGTCGCTCCGCCCTGTCAAAATGGCCGCTCTCCACAGCAGTTCGTCGCTAACCCTAGTCAAGATGGCGGGGTTCGGCATGCTGTAGGCGTTTCCTACTCACCTTTTCACCAATCTCGGGTACTGACCCGTACCTCGGACCGTCGTTCGGCGCGTGATGCACCTCCGGGAGCACACACTTTTCCGCGTGACGAAGTGCCATGTCAATTTTGTGGCCGTCGGCCCCATCCCCGAGAGATGTGCCCTGCTTCGCGGGCAACGTGTTTCTCGTGTGGCAAGTCCGGGCATTTCGCTAACGTCTGCCGGAGTTACCCGCCTCCACCCGTCGGCAGCGATCGACGTCAACTAGCCTTGCCGACTGGACGTGGCCAATCCTTCGGGCGCCGGTACCAGCGTTCCGGAGCTGGTCATGCCAGCACTCCCATCCATGGCATCGTGACGTTCCCAGACGACGACGACGACGACCTACGACCCAGCGTGTACACTGTTGGGTCTTACGATGAGTCGCCGCAGCCAGCCAGCCGACGACGACAAAACTTCATTGCCGATGTACAGGTAAACGGCATCCCGATGTCTTTGTTAATTGACACTGGATCGGAAGTTTCTATCATCTCTGAACCCACCTTCCAAAGAATTACCAGGAATTGTCGAATTCAATTAATGAAACCACCGCGCACTTTGGTGCATTACCTTCAGGGATCCATCCCAGTCTTAGGCTGTTTTCATGCAAATGTCGCTTTCAACAATCGCTTCGCGACCATCCTCTTCTACGTTGTGAGCAAGGGACGTTCTCTGCTCGGCACAGACGCCGTCCGTGATCTCAAGCTTATTTTGTCAGGGGTACAGCTGAAATGTTTTTATATTAATGCAGCTGACTCCCGATCGGCCGACCACGGACATGTGAAATCGGCTGACATCCCGCAGTCACCGCGCACCGCGGGTTCAACATCACAAGTTCCGAGCTCATCTGATGCTCCAAGTAGTCCACTCACACCATCATTTTACAAGACTTCAAGTCCTTCTGGTTCCGCTAGCGACCATTTCCCATCATCTTCAAGTGCTCCTTCTTCTGATACTTCAGAACAGAAATCAAAGTCTTCTTCGGTGAGTGATTTCTCCAAACTGCCACCTGGTTTCGAAGAATTTGAAGATCTTTTCAGTTCTGAGCTGGGACTGGTTAAAAATCACACTCATACCGTTACTGTACGGCACCATGTTCCACCCGTACAGTCAAAGCTCCGTCGTTTACCGCTTACTCTGCGTGATGCGGTCACAGCAGAGATTCTGAAACTTGAGCGACAAGGCGTCATCGAGCGCGTTAATGCCTCGGAGTGGGTTTCACCTATCGTCGTAGTAAAAAAGAAAGACGGCGGAATCCGGATGTGTGTTGATTTGAGAGCGCCGAATCGAGCTATCGTCGTTGACTCTTTTCCACTCCCACATATCGACGAGTTGTTAAACTCGCTTCGAGGAGCATCACATTTTTCAAAATTGGATTTAGCATCCGCCTACCATCAGGTCCGCCTCGACCCTAATAGTCGCGACCTCACCGCTTTCGTGACCCATGAGGGGCTTTTCCGTTTTAAACGTGTTTGTTTTGGATTAGCTTCCGCCCCTGCGGCTTTCCAACAAGTAATGTCCAAAATTCTCAAAGGCTGTCCAGGCGTCCAGTTCTATCTAGATGATGTCATTGTATATGGGTCAACCCAACAGGAGCACGATGATAACCTGCGAGACGTACTCAAAAGAATCGCTCAGGCAGGAATGAAATTAAATCGAAAAGCTGTTTTTAATGTTCATGAACTTTCTTTTTTGGGTCATCGTTTGTCTGCAGAAGGCATAGCACCCCTTCCGTCGAAGATAGACGCAGTCCTCAACTTTCCAGAGCCAACAGAACCTTCACAATTGAAGGCCTTTTTGGGTCTTGTAGAGTATTATAGTAAGTTTCTTCCACATTGTGCCACGGTCGTTGAACCCCTTCGTCGTCTTCTACGCAAGGGTGTATCTTATGTCTGGTCCCCTGATGTAGCTGTTAGTTTCAAAAATATCAAGTCCTGCATTCAGCAGGCACCAATACTCTCTATGTTCGACCCTACCATTCCTGTCATAGTCTCAACCGACGCCTCTAATTACGGTTTAGGGGCTGTTCTCCAACAACAACACGGACGACAGCTGAAAACCGTTGCGTTCGCGTCCCGTTCTCTCACGGAGGCTGAACGAAAGTATTCTACTGGCGAAAAGGAAGCTCTGGCAATACTGTGGGCTTGTGAAAAATGGCATGTTTATTTGTGGGGTCGGCAGTTCACCATCCGTACTGACCATCAAGCACTTGTCACCCTGATGACAACTCAAGGAACTGGCGTCCGGCCTCATCGTATCAGCCGTTGGGTTGCCAGACTTTTTAATTATAATTTTATCATGGAATTTCAGAAAGGCAGCAACAATCTCGTCGCAGACGCTTTGTCTCGCCTTCCAGTATCAGATACAGAGAACGGCATAGTTTTTAAAGAAGAGGTCGTTTCTATCATCTGTGCTTGCCTTAACCAGAAGGATTTCCAAGAAGCAACTGCTAGAGATCCCGTGCTCCCTCAAGTTATGACGTTTATTTCTTCATCATGGCCAGAGCATAACAAGCTGTCTTCAGAGCTGAAGTCATACTTTTCCGTTCGCGAGCAGCTTTCCGTGATCGATGGACTTCTCTTTCAAGGAGAGAAAATCGTAGTTCCATCTAGCCTTCGGAATCAAGTGATTGAGGTTGGTCACGAAACGCATCAAGGAATTTCGAGGACCACAAGCCTTATTAAAGAACTTTACTGGTGGCCTCACATCTCCATGCAAATTAAGGACTACGTACAGCATTGCACAGTCTGCCAAGCGACCGACAAGCCAGCTAAGTCATCTCCCGCGCCTCTGCAGCCGGTAGAGTTTCCATTACATCCTTGGACCAAGCTTGGCATAGATATCGTCGGCCCATTCGAGCAGGCACCTGCCAAGGAACGATTTTTCATCACTGTAGTGGATTACCACAGCAAATGGCCGGAAGTGGCAGCTGTCTCCAGTGTCACGACTGGTTCGGTCATCAGTTTCCTGAAGTCAATTTTTTCTCGTGAGGGACTACCCCAGGAGATTACCAGCGATAACGGACCTCAATTTACTTCAAGGGAATTTTCACAGTTCCTCGAGACAAATGGAATAAAACACACCAAATCTGCGTTATGCCACCCGCAAGCGAATGGTCAAGTGGAAAGATTTAACAAAGTTCTGAAATCTACTATTCAGTTGGCCCTTGTACAACAGCGTTCTATATACGACACAATCATTGAGTATCTTGGTGTATATAGAAGCACACGCCATACTGCCACGGGAGAAACCCCAGCTTTTCTCTTACATGGTCGCAATCATCGTACACGTTTGCACCTTCAAGGAAGGAATACCAATGAGCCTTCAATCCCACGGGTTGAAGTTCGACAGGGGTTACCGAATAGGGTCCAGGTATATCAGAAAAAAATGAAGCAGTACTCTGACTCACGCAGAGCCGTGAAGGTTCCATCTTTTGCACCTGGAGATTTTGTAAAGATTTTCAAGTCAAAACGAAAAGGCAAAATGCGACATAAATATTCAACTCCGCAGGAGATCCGTGAAAGGATTGGTCCGTCTACATACAAACTCGACGATGGAACAACGTGGAACGCTGAAAGGCTCACTCGAACAACGCTGCAGCCTTCGAAGAAGTATTCTTGGGTTCTAGAGGACAATATTTTCCCCCAATCTCCCTCACCCCTTGCAGTAAATGTTCCTGGCTGCCCTCCTCGTGGGGTTCCTGAGGTTCCTGGTTCAGCGGTTCCACGTACTCAGGTTCCTGGTGCCACTGGGTTCGGCTTCATGGCGCCAGATGTTCATGGTCGTGGCTCATCCCCGCCACGTGCTTCTCCGCCATGCATTGACGGAGCTGTTCGCCACCTTCTTGGGCCTGCAAACCCGACTCCTGTTTCATCTAATGGTCCAAGTTCTTCACTGCTTGGACTTGGGTACTGCAGCTCTTTGCCAGACTCCAGTTCAAGCGGCAGATCAGCACGGCCCTCCTCTGTGGACTCCGATGCAGGCGTTACGTCTCCAGTGCATGAGTCCCCAATTGATTCTGCGCCTGATTGTGTTTCGGGTGCTGGTCCTGAGCCCGAAGGTTCAGCTACGCCTAATACAATTGCCGCGTCCACCGCGGATGCTGTTTTTGGTGCACCATCATGCTCATCGCCACCACACCTGACTGCAAGCACGCCTACTGAATCGGGCTTCGCCACGCCTGTTTCAACACCTCTACCATTGACATTTCAAGTAGAAGGACGCCCAAGACGTCATATACGTTTACCAGAACGATTTAAAGACTATGTCATGAATATCTTGGACATGAGCCCATCATCCACATCTCATGAAATCATGGACATTTGAATCTTTGGACTAATTTTTTTTTCTTTTCTCGAAACTTTTGGTGCAGTGTGAAGAGCAATCTTTTTTTTTTCAAGAAGTAGTGGTATTTTTTCCCTTTCTTGTTTTTTTTTTTCTTTTGTGAAGGGAAGGAGATAACATGCTATGTGGCATTTTCCTCTTTTTTTTCTGTTTTTTTTTTCTGTCAAGGGAGGGAGAGAATATGTAGTATTTGTATATAGTCCATAATGCCGACACTGAGAAAGAAGCCGATGCCGCGCGTGAAATAAACAGGGCCGGGCACCCGCGCTCGGGGTGCTCGAGACTCAGAGACCATGACCAGCAGCCGGCGGGTGTCATTCCTTCTTTGAGCTTCAACGACGGGCCCCTGGCCGCCGCTTGATCAGAAATACTACAGAAGGCTGGCCACGATGTGATGATACTTGGTGCGATCAGTGGTGATCTTCCGAGTTGCGAACTGCGCTTCCACTTGTAGAAACCACAGATCGGGATCCGGAGGCCAGTACGGTGGGAGCTTGAGGGCGACGACGGAGACGCCTTCCGCAGGGGGCGCCGGGGTTGAGGAGTTGGCAGAAGCATTCTCTTCATCTTGATTCATCGCAGCGCTTGAGGTCGGCTTTTTAGTTTGTCCGGGTCACCAATGTTGATTCAAATAACGTTCTACTGAACTCGTTTTATTTTTCTGAGGGACTATACACAAGAATAATGACATTCAAACTACGAGGAATGTTCCTGCGTCCTAACCGGGCGCTGCACGCAAGCCGTCTGCCCTCTTCTCCTCTCTTGCCGTGGGTGCGACTTAAGTTGTTTCGTCTACCCTCACGGAGGTCTGGCCGTCTGGCCCGCAACCGGGCCCCCGAGCTGGTGTCGGGTATCCCCGGTGGGTGCTAGCCTCCTCCACGGCTCGAGGGAGCGTGTTGCGGGGAAGACGATGCTGTCGCTGCAAGCCTCTACAATGTAAAACGATGTAAAAACAGAACTCAATAGGGAGTTTTAGTAGACCGTGTTTCCCGCTCCGCTAGCCCTCCGCTACGAAGAAACCGCCAGTGCGCCTGCGCGCCGATGGCCTTGGCTGTAGAGTTCCGGGTAGCGGAGGGGCTCAGCGGAGCGGGAAACACGGTCTACTAAAACTCGCTAATGTTTATATATTCCAGAACTTCCATGTTGATATATTACACGTTAAGAATGTTATCAGGCCTCAAACGTTTCCCATTCAGTTACAGCGAATTGCAGTTTCTTAATATAAAATACAGATGGAGACAGGTGTTCAAGAACAACTTGATGTGCATTTTTTGTCGTGTGCCTTTTGGAACGCCAGATGAAAGGCAGAAAAAGCACCAGATGTCAGGGTGTCAGATGCCTGGATGCCCGCAGTGAGCGCGAGCCAGAGGTGCCAGAACAACAAGCGCGAGGCTGCGGGTGCACCACAGCTGCTTTTGCGCGCGTTATACTGTGCGCCGGTACCACGGTGTTACACATGCCTGACTCGATCTAAATGAAATAGGCGCCATGAAAGAGATTAAGCCATTTCGGATTCCGCCACGTATGCTAACCATCCCGCCACTGTGTTTGTCGGAATGGTTCGACTATATTTTGTATCAAAAACCACCTCGGTGGCTCTTAAGTGGCAATGATATTAAAACAAAACACAAAACATTAAAACGTCTCAGTGTCTCTGAGCCAACGCGCTGGCTCGTGAATCCATATTTGTGCTCGCAATCTGACAGAGGCCAATCTAAGATTTCGACTGCACATCAAAAAATCTCCAGTTAGTCAAAATAAACCTGCATTGTTTTTTAAGGGCGAAGCTTCTTAGGGGCTAGCCATGTCCATATGTTCGTCGCCGTCGGGTCACGAGCACGTGAGCACGTGCTCCCGTGCTTGTGTAGGGCAAAAAAGAAAGAACCGTATCTCCACGTGGTGAATAACGTTGATTGGGGCGAAGCTCTGGGTAGCTAAACTCGTCGAGCACAACTTTGTGTCCGAAAGTTGCGAACGCGCTAATTAAACTCTCGCGACGCTGACGTCAAGCCGAGCAAGGTGTCAATCATCCAAGCTCTCTCGGTGCTCAAATTCCAGCGAGAATGTAAAACACAAAGTCGTAGCGAGCTCCATCGAAGCGTGTGCGAGCATCACCCTGGTGCCAGCCGATTGAACGGCTGCATTGACATCTCGCCCGAGTGTCCCTACATTCCTACGCCGCGTTAGAGTCCATAGGGAGTTTTAGAATAACGTACGCAATTTTAGCGCACGCTAGCGCTAAATTTAGCGCTTGTATTAGCGCACGCGACGCAGGGGAGTTTTAGAATAGCGTTTCTCCGCCGCGACGCAAAAGCCGAAGCATCTCGCGCTTGCGACGCCACCAAGATACAGTCAAATTGTTATTTCACACACGAAATGAGGTAACTGTAAAAGAAAACGAGTTTTTTGGTCCAGAGTAGCATTTTAATTTGTTTAAACATGAGAACACGACGCGAGCGGTTGACCGGTCATCTCCGCTTGCGTCGCCTCGGCAAGAGAGGTCTCGTGTACTGACCTTCGCACATCGTTCCTTCGCCGTGAAATGTTCGCGCGTCGCAAGCATCAAGTTGCCGGTGATTACTACCAAACCGAGTACAATGTCGTCCTGTATTGAAAATTGCAGTCGCGAGGATGCCGCCGACGTCGCACTCACGACGCCGCCAAAGCAGCCGCCGACATAATCCTAGAAGCCGCCATTTTTTTTAACTCTTCTCGTCTTGGCTTTAGCCAACTTCTCATCACGAATCCTCCTTGGAGAAGCGCAAAGATTCTTTGCGCTTCTCCAAGGTGGATTCGTGATGAGAAGTTGGCTAAAGCCAAGACGAGCAGAGTTAAAAAAAGATGGCGGCTTCCAGGATTATGTCAGCGGCTGCTTTGGCGACGTCGTGAGTGCGACGTCGGCGGCATCCTCGGGGCTGCGATTTTCAATACGGGACGGCATTGTACTCGGTTTCCCAACGATCACCGACAGCTTGATGCTTGTGACGCGCGAACATTTCTCGGCGAAGGTACGATGTGCGAAGGTCAGTACTCGAGACCTCTCTTGCCGAGGCGACGTAAGCGGACACGACCGGACAACCGCTCGCGTCGCATTCTCACGTTTAAATAAATCTAAAATGATACTCTGGACCAGAAAACTTTTTTTTCTTAAGTTACAGCATTTAGTGTGTGAAATAAAAATTGTGACTGTGTCTTGGTGGCGTCGCAAGCGCGAGATGATTGGCCTTTTGCGTCGCGACCGGAGAAACGCTATTCTAAAACTCTTTCGCGTCGCGTGCGCTAATACAAGCGCTAAATTTAGAGCTAGCGTGCGCTAAAATTGCGTACGTTATTCTAAAACTCCCTAATGACTGGACACGAGAACTGCGTTAGCACTCGGCTTTGGCTCATAACAATCAATGTCTCGGCGGATACTCGAGGAGTGGCTCGTGTCCACCTACTGCGGTGATGAGAATAGCCGAACTCTAACAATGCCTGGAGCTAAACACAAGTTTTCTATTTTGCCAACCCCAACGCGTGGCTACGATTAACGTTGGCGGCATAGTATTCGGCTCGAGACCCAAATCGAATTTAGGGGAGGCGTGCTCTTGTTTATTCATGGCAAGGTGCACGAGAACTGGGAGGTTTACCAACTGCATCGGCATCTCCATACGACATGATGAAAAATCGCGCACAAAGAGACAATGACCAACGAGAAACAAAAGCAAATTGTTGTGTCCATGCGTATACAGCCGAAAGTCAGTCTGGCTTAATGGGCGTCTGGTGTCTCAGCTGTAGATCAGCAATTTAACCAGTGCGGTACGACCGCTAACCTGGGGTCTTTAACGTGCACCACGCAGTAGTGATACACAACCGCACGCCGGCACGACGCTGATCTAGATCGAAACGGGCAGGGGCGGGGAAAAAATTGGGTTGTGTGTGTGTTTATACAGCCTAGAACTTGGTCTGCCTCACAAGGGCGACGAGTCTCCCAGCTGTAGATGAGAAATTTAGCCAGTGCGGTACAGCCGCTAGCCTGGGGTCTTTAACGTGCATCACGCAGTAGTGATACACGACCGCACGCCGGTACGATGCTCATCCAGATCGAGACGGGCAGGGGTGGGGCTCGAACCCAGGATCCCTGGGTTCTGCAGCGCGAGCTTTCGCTCCACGTGCTCCGAGCTGGTGTGCGCTAGACCACTCGGCCACCGATCCCCCCCAGGGGCGGGGATTGAACCCAGGATACTGTGTTCTGCAGCGCGAGCATTCGCTCCACGTGCTCCGAGCTGGTGTGCGCGAGACTACTCAGCCACCGATTCCCCCGGCAAACGAGGAAGGAACACGGAACACAGTCAGCCGCGTACCCACAACTCTGGTATATTAAGTGAAGAAAGGAAAAATGAAGCACGATTCATGACAGGGGAGTCAAAAACAGCAAGGCACCCACTCTCTGCGACGCCATCAAGGAAACCGTCGTGGTTGAAACCACCAAAAAACAAGTAAAGCTCCATGACCCCACCCCCGAACTTCATCTGTTGAACCTCTGGGCCCGGCGGCTGAGAGCGCTACACCGCTACAGAAAAGGCCCGAAACATGCGAGAGCTCCGAGGGAGGTCACCCGAGCCACTATAGCAGCTCGCAAGTATGCGGAGCAGCTTAACCGGCAAATTGGTCTACGCGACCCACAGCATCCCACTGCATTTTCTGTAACGACCCCGTTACTCCTGTCGACCAGTACTACCTCCTTTGGGCTTGCCCAGAGTTGGAAGAGATTAGACGGAAGCACGTACTACCAGATGTCACCAGCCTAGAGGAATGGACTCATCCTGAGGGTCCTTCCGACAAATGTCGAGCTGCCATGACCTCTCTTTTGAATTTTATCCACAAGGTGGGGCCGACAGCCTATCTATCTATAAGTTCCCAAAGCCCCCTTCCCCGGCCTTGATCCAAGCCCATAAGTTACCGGTCCGATCCCCTCTGTTCCTTCCTTCAGGCCAATAAACGCTTTCTGAACTGAAGTGAACTGAACAGGAGGCATTGGCACCAGGGGGTCGACAGTTTAATCACAGTCAAATGTTCGCGAAAAATTCGGTAGTTCCAGACGTAGAAGACAAATTATATAACAACGAGTTGTCAGTCAGCGCGGTTCGTTTGAATTTTTCCTTTCTTTTTCGTGTGTAAGGGGTGAGTGTAGTGAGTGAGCTGACGTTCAGAAGTTTGTTTCCGGGAATATTTATTCAGTTAAATATCCTACACACCAAGAAATCATCAAGCGGAAACCCGCAGAGCGCTTCCGCGCTCGCAGCCCTCTCCTATCAAGTTACAACCAGAAAAAGTCATGGATCAATGTCAGCGGAATAATTCTCTGCCACTTCAGCAACCACTAAGCACCCAGGATCATGCATACTTGGCAGAACCAGGCAAGTATCCGGAGAATGAAATGGAGTTGAACCCCAGTGTTTCCTCATTACAAAACCAAATCACCCCTGCACAGCCTGAGCTGCACGGCAACATCGAAACTATGGATTATTCTTCAGACAAGGACATAGACAACGAAAGCAAATTCATCTTAGTGTCAAGAAAACGCCTCCGCAAACTGGAGACCAGTGGTGACTCATAAGAGGAACAACTATTGTCACCTCCACTTCAAAAAAACAGGTTTGATAGTCATCTTTATTCCAACAGATCCAACTGTCAATATTACTAAGCTCAATTCGACAAGGCTTACCAAGGCACTCGAAAAAAAATGCCAGGACTTTATCGTCTTGATTCGCTCCAATACGCGGCTCAATTTAATTGCAGTCGACACCAGAAATTAAGAAGCTACGACGTCTTTACTCAAGGTAACCTCTCTCTGCAAAGTGCAAGTGAAAGCTCATGAACCCGGTCCACGCTTGGCTGCGTCGGTGTCATCAGGGGTGTAGACAAAGATATCACTGACACGCAACTAAAAACTTAACTACGCGCTGATCCGGCGGCTATAATTCATGCGCGCAGACTGGGTAATTCTAGTGCAGTCAAAATTCAGTTTGCGTCAACTAAACTGCCTGCATATGCCCCAATATCTCGCGTCCACTATCAGGTATTTCCGTTCGAAGAGCGCTCTCTGCAATGCTCTAACTGTGGCCGATACGGTCACAAGACTGTAGCTTGCTTCAAAGAAGCAATGTGCAGTCGGTATGGCGGGAAACACAGTCGAAGCACCTGTGATACAGACGAGCCAAACCGCGTAAACTGCGGTAGCCACCTTGATGCTCTTGCTCTTAACTGCCCTAAGCGGGTCGAGCATAAACAACTCGTGGAGGCCCGTAAACAGAGCCTTATGCTATCATCCACGCGAACTGGTGGGGCAGCGCGATACGAAATGTCAAACAAGTATCAGTTGTTTCAAGAAGATCCCTCAGATGATGTTGCCATGTCAATCAATGATTCTCCCACAGGGGTCAGTCAAACTGTACCTAGCGTATAAAACACATAAACGCTCCTAAGCGTACGTACAGTGATTCCTCAAAAATAACCAACGTAAGGCTCGCTCATGACACTTCCAATGACATCAATCTTACGTCCCAACCACAAAGCACTGGCAAAGCGACAAAACAAAAAAAGCCCCGCAGAGAATTCACATGCACATAGAGGAATACACAGAAAATCCAGGACAGCTGAAGGAAAGGGGCCGGACGAATCATTCCTAAATTTAGCTCTAACCAAGATCATAAAAATTTTGTGCCAGTTTCTAAGTACTCAGGATTCCCAATGGGCCAGACTCCTAGAGAAAGGACTTGACTTCATTACACCTTTCCTGTCTACCTGGATCAGGTAAACTGCTTTGAAGAGACTTTAAGTGCGACAACAATATTTAAGTGGAATTGTAACGGTCTTCGATCGAAACCTTCAGAATTTAGGCAACTCGTTTGGAAGAATTGTTTTCCTCTATTGGCAATCTCCGAAGCTAACATTGGTGATGATGCAAATTTCAAAATTTCAGGCTACTCTTTTATCACCTCCAAAAGACTATCTGGAGGCACCCGATCTTTATTAGGAATACAAAAGGACCTCACTTATACAGACTATGATGTAACACCCACCGACACAAATGAATACGCATGTGCCATTGTCAAGAGCAAGTCACGTCACTTCACTGTTATCTCTTCGTACATTCAGACAACGACACCATTCGACTCTCAACGGCTAGAGCATAATGTATAGAACACCTCTGTGTTCCTCTATTATGTGGTGAATTCAATGCCCATAACGAAGTTTTGGGTAGTACTCGCAACGACAAGCGAGGAAGGCAAATCAATGACGTTGCAGGACGTCTAAATTTAGTCCTGCTGAACGATGGCACTCTAACCTTCTGCAGAGGAGAAACTATAAGCAGCGTCCTTGACTTAACATTTGTGTCAGCTGATTATGCAAAAAACGTAACCTGGCTAACTGATCTTGAGGCAAGGGGAAGTGATCACATACCCGTCCAGATTTTCGTCCGTGGTTTTGATAGCAATAAAAAATCACGCTTCGTTTTAGTAACTGATTGGGTGAAATCCTCTGGACTTTCAAAAAACTTAATTACAGCAGCTACCAGTAATGAACAACTAGCACATTCCATTACACATTGCCTCAAACAGGCCACACAAAACATAACTCTGCCTTACAATCGCACAGAATTTGACCTCGAATATGAAAGGTTGAGAGCAATTCGAAGACAAGCAGAAAAGAAAGCCAGACGCACGAAAAAGCGCGATGATGTTCGTAATGCACGCCGGGCCCAGAAGATGGTGCGAAAGCATTTAGACGCTCTAGGCAAACGACGATGGCGAAAAATTTGTGCCTCACTGGATGCAAAAAAAAAGTATCGTTCAACTATGGAGGGTAGTGCGAGGAATTTGAACTCCGGCTCAGCAACGTTATCCCTTCCGAGCGCTTGCATTACATCAAGGTATCTCCGACATTAAAATGGCTGAGGCATTCTGCCGCCTTATTGTGCAAACATCGTCCCATATAATAGATCCAAAAAACTATCCCAATTGTTTCCACGTTATCAAAACAACCTTCTTTAGACTTGCCATTCACACTTCAGGAACTATCCCACGCCCTGCAAGTTTCCGAAAAGAAATCATCTCCTGGTCCAGATTCTATAACCTATAGTGCACTCTTCCGTCTAAACGAGCACTCGAAGCGCAGACTTTTGGAATATAACGAATCCTTTAACACTGGTGTGCTTCCACGTGCATGGAGGCGAGGCCAGGTAACCCCCATTTTAAAACCCGGACGGTCACCAATTGATCTTGGATCATTTCGACCGATTGTTCTTACAAGCTGCGTATGTAAAATTATGGAGCGTATGATTCTGTCGAGGATGACATGGTACCTCGAGAAAGCAAGGTTGTGTCCTCAGGAGATGTCAGGATTTCAAACTGGACACTCTGCCACTGACAGTGTAATTGACCTCGTCAGTTCAGTTGAACAAGGTATTGGTGATCGGAAAACAATCTTAGCTATTTTTTTTAAACATTCAGAAGGCCTTCGATTCCGTGACACATCAGGCTATATTGACTTCAATGGCTGAACACGGTTTTGGTGGTAAGATATCTCGCTGGGTAAAAGACTATCTCAGTCACCGCAGTATTTTCCTGACCACTGTGGATGGCAACACGACTGAACATATCATAGAGCGGGGAGTCCCACAGGGGGGAGTCCTAAGCCCTACGCTCTTCAATATAACTCTTATTTCTCTACCAAAATACTACCCAAGGAAATTCGGTTCTCTATACGCAGATGACCTTTGTTTATGGTCCACAAACGCCAACCGTTACGTCAGTCAGAGAACGCTCCAGAGAGCTCTAGATGGAGTCAGCCATTACCTGCGAAACCGAGGTTTGGGCATATCACCTGAAAAGACGGTCGCATTGGCCTTTACAAGAATGTCTATGGAACGTTTCCCATTGATTCTTGCTGGGAATTGTTTATCCTATGTTCCCTCAACGAAATTCCTGGGATTTGTAATCGAGAAGAACTTAACTTGGACGCCACATATTAAGTACCTGAAAAACAAGCTTGGCTCTGCGTGCAACACCCTTCGTTACTTAACTAAAAGAACTTGGGGGAGGTCCTGCACACCCATGCTCAAACTCCACGAAGCCTGAACCAACAACCTAGTTCGATATAGCCTGCCCGTTTTGCACTCACTTTCAGTAACTAACACGAAAAGTATCGAAGCAGAAATCAACAAGTCTCTTGGTGTTCCTGGAAATACATCAGTAACCGGTATACTTGCTGAAGCAAGGGCTTTGCAAATATATATCATGAGCACGCAGGAAACTTTCGTATACATTTGCGCTACAAAGTCCGTCATAAGCATCACCATCTTCTTAACTTAACTCACACGCGACCATGCTCCGGGTTTGGTAAATCCATAAAACTATTATATCCAAAAATTCCACCATCAGCTGTATTTCTTGAAGCTCCACTATGCCCACCCTGGACGCTTTCGATTCCACAAATTGATTTCCATGTACCCGGTCTTGTTGACAAAAAAGTACAGCCGCAACCAGTAATAACACAGCAAGCATGTTTTGAACCACATCTATAACACATATTCTAATCATATACACGTATACACGGATGGCTTTGTATACGGTGACACATCGGCATCTGCAGTGGTGATACCAACGTTGGGTGAAATTCTTGCTTTCAAGATGCTGTTCAGGGTTTCCTCAATGACTGCTGAACTTCACGGACTAAAACAAGCACTACATCATATTGAAAATCAAATATCTCCCACCAAATGGGTGATCTTTACGGACTCACGTGCTGGATTACAGGCTCTGAAGCATTCTACTGTGAATTCTTCCAACCCTTGTTTGATCCTCGAAATCTTGGCTACCCATGCCACAGTTAAGAGTCGTCGACACGACGTGGTGTTCCAGTAGGTTCCACGCCATTCGGGACTACAAGGGAACGAAGCAGCAGATAAGGCGGCGGCACAAGGCCATCTGACAGGAGTAACAGGTGTAGTCCCATTTACCAAAAGCGACAGTCGAGCCCTTGTTCGACAACCTGGAAAGCAGGAATTCCAACAATTATGGCAATCACCGGCATATCATTAAAAACCGCTATATGCGATTGATCCTTTCCTCCACCATGCACTTTCATGTAACTTGCCAAGAAATTTTGAAACACTTCTACATAGCCTGCGCCTGAATGCCACACACACAAACATTCAAAGGCATAAATTCGGTCTCGTCACCAGCCTTAACTGTCAGCATTGCGGCGTGCCTGAGGACAACTGTCGTATCTTTTGTGAATGTGAGCTTTTCGATGAAGACAGGCAGATATTGATAAATAATATTCAAGAATTAGACAGCAAGTCCTTTAGCTTAGAGAGGGTCTTGGGTTCGTGGGACCCTCCGCGTCTTCAACAACAGGCTATAGCTGCATTCAAAATATTTCTTCAAAATACAGGGCTAATTGATAGTCTACAATACTATTTCCATTGTAAATACAGACTCTCGTGTTCGTAACTATCGATACGCGACAGACTGAACGTAGACTGCGATGACTGTATTACACTAAACTCAAGTGTGCTGAGTGAATAACTCTCCAGTGCCGTGCGTCATCAAGAGCTACATCCAGAGTCGTACTTCATTGAGTGCTCCCTCCAGAACTAAAACTCTCTCTCCCCTTTTCTTCACACTTCCCTCTCCCAAAGCAAAGTAGCCAGCCCCGAAAGTTTCAGGGCTAACCTCTTTGTTTTTCTTTTCGTTATTAAAAAAAAAGGCTAGCTGAACTAGAAAAAAACATACACATAAAGAAAAGACCATCAAAAATCAAATTTGCTGTTAATTGTTTATACAGCAGGAGGTTAGTCTGACAGAACATGGCGACATTGTTACCCACTGTAAATAAGCAATTTGGAGTCTTTAACGTGCACCACGCAGTAGTGATACAGGACTGCACACGGCACGATACTCATTCAGATCGAAACGGGCAGGGTCGGGAAAGACCATACGCACCTCTGGACTAACAACTAATTTTCTTAATCCTCCTTATTATACTACGAGCCCTACTTGAGGAAAATATTATCTTTTCCGCTTTTTTTGCTTCCTAATTCACCGGAAATTTTACCCCCAAAGAAATATTTTTTTTCTTTCTTGTACAGCACGAGAGAAGGTGCACTAATGCAGTCATCGTTTTTTTCCTTAATGGCAAAGGCCTCTAGGATTTCACGTCCCAGTTTTGTCTTGTTCCTTGCCACGATGTTCATGTCGTAGAACCGTGCTGAACATTGACACGCACGACAATGGGTTGGCAAATGTCCTCCTTCTGTCAGGGTTTTCATTGATGCAGAGTGCTCCCTCGTCCGATCGTTAAAGGGGCCCTGCAAGAACTTTTTACTGTTTTTTAATTTGCACCGAACCTGAGCGCACTGAACGTAGTAACTTAGTGAAACTTTTCTTTTCGCGAAATTCGCTTTATTTTAAAAGTTATAGGCAATTTAGAATTACAAAAACAAGCAAAAAATAACCTCCTTCATGACGTCGTAGGTCCTGGCTTGAGTGGCCGTGAACTAGAGGAGGTATAGTGAGCTCATCGAGCGCTCACGGCCGCCGCACACCGTGTCGACGGCGCGAGAGGGCGTCACTAAAGCATGTTCTGGATAGGCTGTATGCAGCGGGCAGCCAAAGCGGCTTTAATTGCATTTGCTGCGTGATTGAACACTAATTCGGCATGACACTTCATTGGCCACGAACGACAGCAAACACGGGTACAGATCAGGTCAGATTGGGAGCCACTTCGCGCTGCCATACCGCGAAACGGCCATACCGCAAGACAAAGCCTCTCGCCGAAGGCCTTCGAAACGCTCGGAGCCGGTCGGATCCTCCTGTCCATACGACTGCAGTGCCACCGCGTACATCCGGGATTTTTCCGTGTCGGCGCCTTATCCCACTACTCCTTTCTAGTATGCGCCGCCTTTTCCACCGCTTGGCGGCGGGTATGTTGACGGGTCATTCCTTGTTTCCGTACTTTATAAACTGCATTTCTTTCTTTTTTTCATATATAATAGTGAACAAAAACTACTTTTATAAATAATTGAAACGGTTCGCGCCTCTTATATTTTGTATTTCGACCAAAAAGAAGTTTTTAGAGGCTCTGACCAGTAGTAAGCCCAGGACCAAAGACGTCACATTTTGCGCGCTTTCGGTACCGCGGGTCGCCCTCGTCGGTGGAGGAGGTTTCCGCGTCGTCCGGTTAAAATATGACGCACTGATATTTAGTTACTCTCTCCGTGCCCGCTGGCTTGCCCGAGCCCCAAGAGACGTGGAAACCGCATAAAAGGTAGACGCTTAAATATGATTGCAGGGCCCCTTTAATGCATCGGCCACTTTGTCCGATGTAACTTCGGCCGCATGTCAACGGAATGTGGTACACAACCTCCTTTTCACACAGGGCGTATGGAGGCTTGTGAACTGTGCCACACGTCTTCTCGTTGTTACTTCGCCCTGGTTAACCCTGCGACACATGGAATAGGCCTTGTTTGGAGCCGAACACACCACCTGAACGCCTTGCCGTTCAGCAACTTTTTTAAACTTGTGGGTCATCCCGTGAACATAGGGCGCTACCACCACCGCATGTCGAATCTTTTCCTTTGTGGTTTTATCCGTGCACCCAAATCCATGCTTGATGGTCCTGCAGACCTGCTCGCAGATCGCTACCAGGAGCGATTTTAGGTAACCAGGAGCCCTATGTTGCGCTTTTTGGGCTTCCATGGCGACTAGGGAGAGGGAGTGACGTAGTGATGTAAGTGTGGATGAACGTATCTTAGCAACACCGCGTACTATTCGGCATACCGATTTCCGCTCACTTTTTTTTTTCTTCTACAGAAATTTGTCTTCAGCGACTCCACCAATCAACATCCAAAGAGCGTTGTTGACGTCACTTCCCTTTACCTGGCGGCCCTGGGAGTCCAAAAAGTGCAACATAGGGCCCCAGCTTCCTGCAATCTCGAGACCTGAGTTTTAAAATTTCGCTCGACTTGATGGTGACAGGTCTTCTTTAGGGCAAATACAAGGGTTGTTGTGGCGACCCCTCGTCTTACATTCTTAAAGTGTCCCGGGTCAAAAAGTAGAAAGCCTTTGCATGCCCTGCTGGCTTAATTGGTCTCTCCAGCAAACGTGCTTACCTTTGAATTCCAATGCCAGGTCCAGGAATCTGATGGAATAATTCACAGGGAATTCATGGGTGAATTTGATCCCCAAGCAGCTCTGTTCAAAGCATCGCATCACTGTGCTTTGGTACCTGTCCATTTTGTTATCTACCTTTGTGTTGCATAGAATTTAAAAAAAAAAAATCATCGACGTACCTGAAGATGTCTTCAATCCTTGTATCCTTCAATCTTTCTTGAATGACACTTAGGCAAGCCGCGAGGAAAACATCGCTGAGGTACGGAGCCACGCGTCATCCAGTGCACACTCCACTCCTTTGTACATATAAAGAATTCTCGTAGCGTGTGTCTGGCAAGGACCAATTCCCACCAGCGTGTGTCAGGCAAGGCCCTTCGTATATTGCATCCGTAACAAGCTGACTGTATCAGTGCACCATTTTTGAACCTGACAGAAAAAAAAAATTCTAGGCGTCTAGGAGATTGGTGCACGTGATTCAGGAAATTCGGTAGTTCCAAACGTAGAAGACATAGTATATAAAAACGAGTTGTCACAGTCAGCGCGGTTCTATTGAACTTTTCCTATCTTGTTCGTGTGTAAGGAGTGAGTGTGTCTTAGAATGGATGCTTGGGCGAGTTGGGTATTCATATTGTAGGATCGAGAAGCGCTACGGTGTGAGTGTGAGTGTGAGTTTGAGGGTGAGGGAATCTACTTAGCGCTTCTCCTACAATAAGAGTGAGTGTACTTTTGCAGTAGTGCTAAACTGTAGTAGTGCGCTGTATTGTGTGTTAATAAGAGCAGATAGTTCTGCGCCGCCGCGGATGGCGCTGAGGTATGAGGTCCATCCTCAGCGGCCACGGTGTCGATGGCGCGGCGTGCTCGCCTTTTTCGCGGTGTGGTGGTGAGGTGGTGGTGTGCGGCCAGTGGCTGGCCTCGTGTCTTTCTTTGGTGCTGTGTCGATCACTGGTGCCACCATCGTGCAAAAAAGTGAGCCTTTACCCGAAGAAGAAGAAGAATAAGGAAGAGAACACGGATTTACGGACTCTGGCGACTTGGTGGCGGCGTGGCGGTGGTGAGGTACAACAAGAAGCGGTGCGCGAGGGAATGCAGGACCACTGCTGAGAGAAACAACCGGAGCGGTCGGTTTCGGAGGGATCTCACACTTGTGCGCCATCTATCTCCGTGTGAGTTAAGCGCGCGTGGTGCGCCAAACATAATGTGGCCGCCACGTCGTACAGAGAGTTATCACGTAAATATGTTCCTTCCACCGTTGCTTACGCCTAAGGTGCCTACGACATTGAGGCACTCATCTTGGGCCCTTCCTCAGCGCTTTTGAATGAGTGGAACGTAAAAAGAAAGTTACCAGATGAGGACTGAATGCAGATGACTGATTTGTTTCAATGCCTAATATATTGAAGGGCCTTATGAGGAGCATGTATTTCTGGTCAAATGGCGGCCGTATTTTTTCCTGGAACATGAGCCTCAAGTGCCAAGCTGTTCAAGATTTATAGTTCAAGAGACTGACATCGCGGTGAATCAATTACACGTCAACAACTTAAACTTTGAGTTTTCTTTTTTTTTCTCTTTTTAGTTTAGCGGTTTTGCCGATTTCTCACTTTTGACTTTCACTTTTTTTCTAATTTAACCGCAAACTTAAACCACGCTCCCTCTGCCAGGAGGATCGTTGCTGCTTACGAGAACATCTGGCACTTACCAAAAAGAGGATCTAAAGCAAAAATAGAAGAAGAAAAAGAACTTCAGAAAGCGACAGCTGAGTTGCTGTTTCAGGCTCTCTGTCCCACGGAGTTTTGACGCAACCAGATGCACGCTCGTTTTCGGTGAAAGTCTTCGGAGTCATTCAGATGTCCTGCAACCAGAAAGATCACCGTGCTGAAGGATCCCCGTCATTGCAAAGATTGGCTACCAAGGTCTGACGGTTCCTGCATTGCTTGGTGTCTCTGGAGGATAGCTTTTGAAACTCCTGGATGGCATCATGGGTAAGTCGCTCAATTGAGACGCCCGGTTTGAGTCGCAGGAACTAGACTCATTGAGCAAGCTACGCTAAAGGTAGCTTATTTGGAGGTTCTAGTTGGGACCATAAAGGACCGGTTCCTGGGGGTTATTATTACTTATTGCCAGCTTTAAAGTATCGTTTGTATTCACTGAACGCCATATTTGAAGCGACTGCTTACAACGCATGCTCGGGATGAGTTTTTAGTTATCTCTCAAAGAAGAGAATCTTGACGGTGTGCAATGTGCGCGTTAGAAGCGTTGAAGAAGCCTTCCGTCACCACGTGCTCAGCTGCAGTGAGCTCAGCTTTGGCCGCTAGTGAATACATCCTGTAAATCCGGTGATCTAATACCCTAGTTACATTAGCGCTCTTAACTGGCATTATGCCAATGACAGTTGATTCAATCGCGATCGGCCGGAGTTACACGGCGGCTCCAACTCTCATCAAAACGCTAACGATCATTGAGTTCAACTGAGCTGGCCTACCTCGGTTATGCTCTATTACACCTTATAATGTAGCGCAGAAAAAGTGACAAGCGCGAGCTCCTTGCTCTATGGCATATCTCGGCGGCCAAAGCTTTGAGCTCGCGCATCCAGCCTCCGCTGCTGTACAACATAAGGTGAAACTGGTGTCACTAAATAGAGAGTTTTAGTAAATCGTGTTTTCAAGCCACGCTAATCGTAGGGGGAGCTCGCGCTGCCACTTCGATGCGTGCTCTGAAGCGCGCGCTCGTAGCGGTAGCGGGCTTTTGAAAACGATCTACTAAAACTCCCTACTAAGCTATACGCTTCAGAGTAACAACACTTGCCCATTGAATTGGATTGGATTGGAGTCTGCGGCTCTCCCCTTTGTATCGGGTGATCAACAGTAATGGATACTGGATCTAGCCTAGTCAGTCGTGCCTCCCGCGACTTCCGCTTCCGCTTGGTGTTCCGTTGGTCGGTTGCACTCCCTCTGCTGATGCGTCTCTCTCCACCAGACTTTTAAGCCCATATTGTGGCTTAAAATCATGGTTGCCAGTTATCTTAAGCTTTATCTGAAATCACAGGAAACAGTTTTCCGCCATTGAGAAATGTTTACACAGTTCGTGACAGAACAAAGCAATATTACATGAGCTTACTAACATTGCATCTAATGCTGTGGAAGTTGCACTTTTGAATCATGACGATCGGCAGTTGCGTCTGCTCTGCATACGCACCAAAATGGCGGCGGCCACAACAATGTCGGGGAACAGGGTGCCGATACCCTAAGCGGAGCTCATTTACTGACTCTAGGTGAAACGAAGTAACACTGATGGGGTTTCGCTCCAAAAGAGCTAAAGATGGCGGCGTCCGCCGCCTCACCGCCCATGGCCAGCGCTAGCGAAGCACTTATTATTGCGGAATATTGGGGAAGGTGTCTAAAAAGTATCGCAGCAGAAAATATTGTCCAAACAGGTATGATTCGGCGCCAGAGTTGCAGCTACAATGATCACGGCACGTCGCAGAAGCCAAGGCTTTGCGAAGGCAGCCCTTCGCAAAGCGGCGTCGTCGATGTCGGCGTCGATAAGACTTTCCTTGTGTCTCTCTTGCTTAAATTCGTGTGAAACGTTCCGATTGTCGTTTCTTTACTCTAAAAACAAAAAAGAATGTTAATTTTATTTTGTTTTAAGTCTTTTTGATGAATGAAAAGTGCGCATATAATTAATTTGCATTGCTATTTAATATATATATTTATATATATATATATATATATACGTCTCAACACTTGGTGGAGGTGCGCTAGCGATCCCCAACCTGATCATCTGGTAATTCCGACCTGGAGCTGCGCAGCGGACGGTCGACTGTCACAACCATGAACGACGATAACGGGAATGTAAGAGACCAGCGCCCCACCAACACTTCAACGGTCAAAACTCGCCAACGTGACCCCCAGGATTTCACCGGTTCAGCCGACGCTGACGTTCTGGACTGGCTCAAAAATTACGACCGGGTGAGCCAACACAACCGTTGGGACGACACCATCAAACTCGCCAACGTCGTATTTTTCCTCAAAGGGACTGCACTCCAATGGTACGACAATCACGAGGAAGAAATTAATTCATGGGATGCGTTCAAAACCGCCTTCGCAGACGTCTTCGGTACACCTGAACGCAGAAGACAACAAGCGCGGGACAAACTCTCCAGGAGGTACCAAGCCCCCTCCGAAACATCGGCGTCCTACATCGAGGACGTCCTTCGCCTCTGCGGACGTGTCAACGCAGCTATGCCGGAGGACGAAAAAATCAAGCACCTCTTCAAAGGATTATCCCAAGAGCTGTTTTCCATCGTCGCACCCAGGTCACCTCAGACCGTGCAGCAGCTCATTGCAGAATGCAAGCATTATGAAGACCTTCAAAGTGGTCGGATCTCCAACACCGGATTTGAACGGCTCCCTGAAGTTTCAACTACAACTGCCGACACTGACCTCCCCAATCTCATCAGGCGAATAATTCGAGACGAACTACGCGACTCCTTGGGATCCCTGCGCCTCTCAGCCAGTTCTTCAATCTCGCAACCCGAGGCGCCTCAGATTGAACAGGTAATCAAAGACGAACTTCGTGCTGCCCTTCGTCCTATTTCTTCGTCGTCTCCCACATGCATGGCACCATCGACTTCCTCACCACCCATCTGCTTTTTACAGCACTCAGCACCACACATTTGCGCTCTGCAAACTTCTCACAACGTCTCAATTCCATCCACACGCTACCCATCACCCCGGCGGACAGAGGAATGGCGCACTCAAGATCAACGTCCGATATGCTTCTACTGTCACGCCCCAGGTCATATCATCCGCTACTGCCGACGCCGCATGAATGCTGAAGCCTACAGTCGCACCCCACAGAATCAAACTCGACATTCTGACGACCACGACACGCGCCGAAATTTCGACAACCACGGCAGTTCCAATGACCGCCGCAATTTTGACGACCATCGCAACACACGTCCCTTTCCAGCTGCTGAATTCCGACGTGGTCGATCACCCTCCCCTTGTCCTCGACGAAACCGCTCCTTCTCGCCGTTCACTGACGCTACTACCGGACTTCCGTCGTCAAACTAAGCAGCGCAGCCTGTCTTAACAATGGAGGTCAGGCTGCACTACCGTCCCCGGTCCTAAATCCTCCTTACCTTGGCTCTACAACTATTACCGTCTACATTGGAGAAGAAAAACTTTTAGCATTCGTTGACACAGGTGCTGCAAAATCCTGCATTTCTAATCAGCTTTGCCGCCGTTTACACAAAGTGCTCACCCCTCCACCCGCTGGACATTTTCTACGGATGGGAAACAGTGAACTTGTGCAACCTCTTGGCTACTGCACCATCCCTATTTCTATCGGAGGCACTTCCTATATCATTTTGTTTACTGTACTTGCTAATTGTGTCGTTGACGTCATTTTGGGATGGGATTTTTTGTCGGCCACCGAGGCATTCATTGACTGCGCCAGCCGCGAACTTCATTTGAGCACTCGGCAGACTAGTTACGACGTGTACGAAAATTCACCCATTTCGCTTCACACCGACGACGATTACCTCTTGCCCCCCCTTTCCGCTATTGCTATCACCCTCCTGCCGGACCCTCCATTCGAAAGCACCACTGGTTTCATTGAACCCATCGCAAACTTTGTCGCAAAAAAGCCAGTTATTCTTCCCTACTGCATCGCCACGACAACTCAAGGACAAGTTTCTCTTTTCGTCACCAACACATCTACTGAGTCGCAAATAGTTCCCCGTGGTGCACGTTTGGCCACTCTAACATCTCATTCTTATACCACGCTTGCAACGCTCTCCGAACTTACATCTACGAGGCTACCGTCAGCTGCCCAAAGCACCGCCGCACAAGTTGCTAAAATGGTAGACTCTAGCTTGCCTCCTCACCAGAAGGAAGCCCTAACAAAGCTTCTTGTTTCGTATGAACAACTCTTCGATTTTAATAGCCGTTCTCTAGCTCAAACTTCGGTAGTCTCTCATCACATTGACACCGGCACAGCATCTCCCATTCGAAGCCGCCCTTATAGAATTTCACCCACCGAACGTAAGGCCGTCGACGATCACGTCAGAGATATGCTCCAAAGAAACATAATCGAGCCTTCATCCGGCCCATGGTCGGCCCCTGTTGTTCTCACAAAGAAAAAAGACGGATCATGATGATTTTGTGTAGATTACCGTCGACTTAACAAGATCACCACTAAAGACGTCTATCCCTTACCTAGAATCGACGACACCCTCGACACTCTTCAGGGATCATCATTTTTTTCTTCCATGGACCTTAGAAGCGGTTATTGGCTGATACCCATGGCCGACGCCGACAAGCCAAAAACTGCTTTCGTTACACCCTCCGGCCTATACCAGTTTAATGTCATGCCGTTTGGCCTGTCCAATGCGCCTGCCACATTCGAACGCATGATGGACACTGTGCTACGGGGTCTCACGTGGAGAACCTGCCTTTGTTACCTCGACGACGTAATTGTTTTCTCCGCCTCATTCAACGAGCACTTGCACAGGCTAGAAGTGCTGAATTGCTTTCTCACCGCCAATTTGCAACTAAACACAAAAAAATGTATCTTTGCAGCTCGCCAAATTCAGGTCCTCGGTCATATCATTAGTGCAGATGGCATTCGCCCTGACCCATCTAAATTACAAGCTGTTTCTGAATTTCCATCTCCGAAAAATTTAAAAGACCTTCGGTCCTTTCTCGGCCTTTGCACATACTTCAGAAAATTTATACCCGGATTCTCCCACATCGCTGAACCTCTCAACACGCTACTTCGTAACAACACCGCTTTCCAATGGAATCGCCCTCAAAGCAATGCTTTTCAAGCCCTGAAAACCGCCCTAACCACTGTCCCAGTGCTCAATCACTTCGTTCCTGGCTCTGACACTGAGATACGTACAGACGCCAGTGGCCATGGCCTCGGCGCCGTACTGGCCCAGAACATTTCCGGTGTCCAGAGAGTAATCGCCTACGCCAGCCGCACATTAACGAAAAGTGAATGTAACTATACCGTAACCGAACGCGAGTGCTTGGCCGTTGTGTGAGCGATCTCGAAGTTCCGTCCCTACCTATACGGCACACACTTCACTATTGTAACCGATCATCACGCCCTATGCTGGTTAACCACCCTAAAAGACCCTTCAGGAAGACTCGGATGTTGGTCCCTGAAACTCCAAGACTATAACTACACGATTCATTACAAATCTGGAAAACGACACCTTGATGCTGACAGCCTTTCTAGATGCCCCCTTCCCCATGGGTCGCAATGTTCGAACTCCTCCGCCCACGAAGACGCAACTGCTGTCCTGAGCTCCGTCAACATTGCAGAAGAGCAACGGTTCGATTCTTTATTGCACCCCATTATTCAATGCCTTGATGGTGCTTTGCCGCATCCTTCTGTGCAAATTCAGCGCCGTGCCCGTCTTTCTCAACTCAGAGACGGCATTCTTTATAGGCGAAACTACGACACACAACAAGGACGGCCATTGCTTTTAGTGATTCCCCGCCGACTACAAAAGGATCTTATCCAAGTAAACCATGACGACCCTACAGCTGGCCACCTTGGATTTTCTAAAACTTACTTTCGCATCCGAGGCAGTTACTTTTGGACAGGCATGACCCGCAGCATCAGCAAGTACGTTCGAGCGTGCCACCACTGCCAGACCAAGAAACGTCCTACCACAAAGCCTCCAGGTTGCCTACAACCCCTTCCCCAACCGCACCGCCCATTTGAACGCATCGGAATTGACTTCCTTGGCCCCTTTCCCCAATCCACTCGCAACAACAAGTGGATACTTGTTGCAATTGACCATTTAACACGCTACGTCGAGACGGCCTCCGTTCCCGCCGATACCGCCCACGAAGTCGCAAACATTTTTATGCACTCGATACTGCTGCGCCATGGAGCTCCACAATACATAATCACCGATCGAGGCACTCCCTTTCTATCCAACGTTCTCGAAGATGTCCTCCACCTTTCTTCGACTGTTCACAGCGTTACAACAGCCTACCACCCACAAACAAATGGATTAACAGAGCGCTTCAACCATACTATCGCTGACATGGTTTCAATGTATACGTAGCCGATCATCACGACAATTGGGACATCATCCTCCCCTACGTAACCTACGCATACAATACTGCACGACAATCTACCACGGGACACTCTCCCTACTACTTGCTCTATGCATCCGAACCCCTAACACCCCTTGACACGATATTACCCTACCAACCTGACAACTTCATGCAACCCTACGCAGAGGAGATTGTCTCCAGAGCAGAAGACGCCCGTCAGCTTGCCCGCACCCGCACCCTTAAATCCCAGCAACAACAAAAACTGCGCTATGACGACCGCCACCTCCCCACTGCCTATAACATAGGTGGCGAAGTCCTCTTGTGGTCTCCCCGGCGAGCACCGGGCAAGTGCGAGAAGTTTCTCAAACAGTTTGTTGGCCCTTTTCGTGTCATCCGACAGCTTTCCCCAACCAATTATGAAGTCGAGCCCGTTACGCCGCACCGCGACCTTCGCTCCAAGTCCTCCGACGGGGTACACATCAGCCGCATGAAGCCCTATTACCGCCAAGACTCATAATCTAAACGCGCCGGATGACCGGCGCTTACAACACCGGGGGGATATTGTAAGGAAGAATAAGTGGCACGGACAGACAGGCAGGGGTTTGACCAAGCGCGCGCTCGGCACAGGCGCTTCTTGAATGCTGTACCGCCATTCATACTGGTCGCTTTTTCCTCCTATCTTCTATTAAATCTCTTTTATCAACGTCTCAACAATATATAGGGTGGCTCAAGTCACCAGGCTCGATCTAAAATGGACCGTAAAAATCGACGCCTGCACGTAGCAATCTAAACTTTTTGTCAAAGGTGTATTTCACAGGTCGGTTTTTTCTTGTAAAATTACAAAGCGTAGTTCTCTTTCTGTAAAAAATAAGGCCAAGAAACTTGCCTGGGTCAACGGCGGGCAGCAACGCAGACGACAAGTAGTGGGGTGTGTTTGGCGTTCGTATTGATAGATGGCGCTACCTCCTAATCGCGAAGGCTCGCGACCACCGTGGTTTATTAAAATGAATATAATCTTTTTTGAATATACCTTCGGTTAAAAAATGAATGCGAACAATAAAAGCAAAACTTAAAGTAAAAAACGCGTCTGCATAACGGCGGCGCTTTTGCTGCCAACGGATTTCGTCTGCGTGTCGACTGCTATCTTTGGCTGGTCGGCTGCACCTTCAGACGTTGCTCCCGGCGCCATCGATCAATACGAACGGCAAACAAAGCTCGCTACTGGACTTGGTCGTCTGGGTCACCGCCCGCCGTAGACCCTGGCAAGTTTCGTGGCCCTATTTTTTACTAAAAGAGAACTACGCTCTGTAATTTTACGAGAAGAAACCGACCTGTGAAATACACCTTTGACGAAAATTTTAAACGGCTTCGTGCAGGCGTCGATTTTTACGGCCCATTTTATATCGAGCCTGGTGACTTGAGCCACCCTATATATATATAAAGTGACATCAGTTATTTCTTTGTTTCGAGTTCTAACTCTGTCCCTTGACGTCCATCTCAACTGGGGTTGTTAGGCCTGTGTACCGTGTAAAACCGGATAACTTATTTTAGCTTAATCACTGTTGAGAGATGTCAATGATCGTTGGCTTATGAGAGTTGAGAGCGCTAGTGTAACTTGGTTATAAGAATAACATGTTAAAGGTACTGGTCACCCCAAGCAGGCCAAATCCAGAACGCTTGGGTACCTCCAAGTAGGCCATTTACGATAAAACCAGCTGACATTATTAGGTGGTATCTGCGTTTCTAGGTTTGGTCCAGAAACCAAATCTACCAAATTTTGGAAACGACCGGTGGTATTTCCTGGATTTCATATTTGAGCCTGTTTAGCAGAGCGCATACTCGCGAAGGGCTTCCACCTGTCGTCTTTCAAAAACTACGGTCTTGGTGATGTGAAATATTGTGAAATCTCGCTATCAGATCGCGTTCGACAGCGGCGAACTCAGTTACGGTGGTGGCTGAAAATACCACAGAATTTAAACAATTTTGATTGGCATGGAAAGTCGATATATAATAGGTAATAGATAGTTTAACCGAAGTTTGCGAGTGCCCCTTGAAAAGATCTAGCGGGGAAACCAATTCAGTTTCCCCGTTAGATCTGGAGGGAAAACACGTCACGACCTTTCTGCCGCTGTCTAAACGCATCACGTCATGGGATCGTCGCGTGATTTTTTCGCTCTAGTTGAACTCGGGGCGCGAAAAATAAAGTGAAAAAAGCTGGCAATCCCCAGTTCGCTTGAAGTGCGCCGCACTCTGTAATATGCACGACGATGACAGCGAGTGCTTTGAACTGTACCTCCAGACGACAAATGGACTCAGATCATATTCGTGGTCGCGATCACCGCTGCGACTTTGGTGTACAATCACCAGCGGAAGACCATATACCACTACGAGCCTCCAGCTGAAGAAAGAATACCCTGTGCAACCATACCGTCAAGTAAGGATTCGCTGATGCAATTCTCAATCCGCGTTCGCAAACATCGCTCACCGTCTACCATGTACGTACATTCTAAGAAAACTGGACCATCTACTTTTCCGCAGAGCAGTCGGGAGAGTCAATGGCTGCCATGTACGAAGGGATTTCGGTGAATGACGAGGCTGATAACATATTTAGACATAAAATAAATCTGCGCTGTGGCAAAGAGCATGCTGAGGTGTCATGCTCAGTGTCGCAGCGTTGAGAGATTTTCTTGGTATAGACATAACAGTCTCGTCTGATTCGCCAAGATTTCTCTTTGGATAGAAACAATTGGCTCTCATAATAGTTTTGCGGTAGTTTATTTTGATTTCTTTGACTGCAGGTATCAAGTATTTGGGGAAAAGTCCATGACCCTATACCGAACATGAACACGACGTCTGCATTTTCTTTTTTTTGCGCGTGCTTTACGATGTCGGGTAATAACAAACTTCAAAGTGTTGTTCTCTAAGCTTGTGCTCTGAATGAGGAGATTTCACCGCAACAGTAGTTCTGGTGACAACGGTACACTCCGGAGCCACAACGATGGCCCAACAACCGTAAATCACTTGTTCCAGCTAATGGTGTCGCGCCGACTGAAAATTATTTATGTTTTGCCTCACGAGATGGCGCGGATCTCTTGTTGTTCTAGATGTTCTCGAATAATACGGGATTAGTGAGCCGTTTCGAATTTGAGGTAATTTTGTTACAGGCGCCACCAGATAAAAAGAAAAATTAAAAAAAAATATTAAATGTCAATTTATTTTGAAGCAGGAAATAAGAATAAATCGGGTTAAGTTCCCTGTTACTTAAGCGTTTTATTGCTCTCGGTGCTTCTTTAAGTAATCCATGAGTTGGACGTATGCACATTCTTTAACGCTATATAACGCAGGATGTCTCAAGAACTTACAAATTTTTCTTCCTGTGTAAAATTTGACCTTTAGCTTTTTATTTATAGAAACACAAGTTGACATATGCCTCAAAAGAAATCTCTTTCTTCGCATATGGATTACAAGCTATTTTTCATTTCACCTATGCATTTTAGATGATGTCCTTCCTTCGCATATGGATTATAAGATTTTTTTTATTTCACATATTTCTTATGAGAAATTCGTCACGTCACATGTCTCATAATTGTTGTACTAAATTCTTATATGACCTATAGGCAGCTGTTGCAAGATAATTGTGCTTCTTGTATGGTTCTCATATCACTTCGGCGTTTGTTTTAATATAAATCACGTATGTTCTTGTAAGTTATTGTATTCCTCATGTGCTCTTTTTTTTTTACAAAAGTCACCATTTTTTGAAGGGATACACGGGCGGTCCTAACTAAGTATCGAACAGCATCTCAACCCAGTGACGGGGGAGGTCAGTGGTCGTGCACAGTGGTCAAGTTCCGCACAAGCCCCATGGTCTATAGGTACAAAACATAGAGCCGGCTGAACGCGTGCTGAAACGCGAGAGTTCAATGATATGACACTCGAGTGTGCGTATCTCGTAATATCCGAATGGCTCTTCACATGGTGGATTTTCGTGCGAAAGCATTAACTGTCCCATAGAGCGAGGCCTGCGTTATCTGTCCAGCGACGAAGGCACTTAAATTCCCATTGGCTGCGACGCATCATGTCAAATACTTCGTCACGGAAGCCGGCAGGGCGCTAAAGGTTCAAGCGGACGCGCCTCAGAAATAAAACAAAGAAAAGCACAGCAACGCAGATGCCTCGTCACGGAAGCCGCGAAGCAGGCGAGTGCGCCGCGAAGCAGGCGAGTGCGCCGCGCCTGCGCATTGGGGAAGCAAGATGTCACCGCCGGCGCTCTGTGTGAAAGAGGAAGACGTGGCGCGCTGCTTGTAGAAGTGCCCTGCGTGTATAAATGCTTTCGCATTCCTACACGTTAGCAGTCTTAAGTGTCTCTGTCGAATATTTTTGTTTTTCTCAGAGAAATTGCTTCTAGAAAGTTGCAGAGGTATCGCCATCCCCATTATCATCATCATCATTATAAACATTATCATCAGTCAATGACGTGAAAGTTCATGCAAGTTTTCGTCCACTTTCTTGTAAGGAAATTGCTCCATGTGTGACTGACGTGCATCTACTTCCACCGACTCGCCTTCCCATCACGCGTCGTTGTATTCTGAACAATTATGTTAGCCGAGGAGTCTCCCATGGCTTTGGTGAATAACGGAAATGTCGATTAACTGATTGCGTTGTTTTTGTTGTTTTCCCCAACAACCATGTACTTATTTATATGTTTCTGTTTGTTTGTGTTAATGTTTCGACGATTACGCGTCTTCATGTTGTTTTCTCTGCAGCTGTGGGTGAGCCAGATACTTGTCAAGTAGCGTCATGGTGCTCATTTTCCTCTGTCTTTAACTCTCAAAAAGGAAAAAAAAAGTATTTTGAATACGAGTTTAAAGCCTGGACCCTTGTTCAGTTTCCAAAGTAAAACGAAGTTATTTTAACCTAACATTTTTTTTATAATTTTTGTTTTATTTCGTGTGGTCTTTCAAGACTTTGCCACATAACCTCTGCGCGCTCTCTTCCAGTGATGGAGCGTAAAGAGGACTGCGAGAGCGCTCTCTGCCTCTGGCGGGAATCGGAGGGCCATCTTCCGAAGTGCTTCCAGCCCAAGGACGCCTACGGCTACTCTATCAGCGGCCTCGATTCGCCGATCAACGCCACCCACGTGGCCTTCAACCTCAGCCACGAGAAGAGCTCCTACAGCCCGTTCCCAGAGAGCGCCATCGACGTGGTCCGATTCCAACTCATCAAGTACAACGATTACATCGTCCGCTTCAAGGTGGCCGCACTCCCGATTTTGACATCTGGGTAGAGACTATATAGGGTGCTTGAAATATGTCTCTGACTGGTGTGTCCACCACGTTCTCAAGCATGGTCCCTCGACTTCTTGTAAAGAAGTGTCACGCTGCCGCCTGCCGCGATATTTGTAATGCCATAGCGGCGGAGGTTAATGCGGCAGACGCCTGTTCTGCTGCAGGTCGCAATCCAGGGTTCAAGGAAGCTTCAGCAGTCAGGAATTGGGGCACTGCGAAGACCGCGACACTTGCGTTCGCTCGTCCTCTTTGTCGGAGCCTCTGCGACCAACCGCCAACATCCCGACATCCAACAGCGCGACATGCCGATTCGCGCGACCTCGTTTGTTTCCACTGCGGAATCACTTTAGCCCTAAGTGTGGTATAGGATGCTAAACACACCGGTCGAATCGCGTTCCATGGTACTGTAGTAAAGATTAAGGTCAACTTGCCCGAAATTAAATTAGTCAGCCTTATCTAGAGTGTGTCTAGAGAATTCACCGTCAAGAATCGGGTAAGCGAGCGTCCTTGCCTTGTCTTGACTGTGTTTCTTTTTTTTTTTTTTTTTTTGCGTGAAACGTTTGGTGCCTTTTTACTCCGCATTTTGTGAAGCCGTGGCCTGCGACGTCCCACGATACAACGCGGTGCGCGTTGCATCGTGTTGCATTATGGGACGTCACATAATGACGCGCCTATTCAGTTTCTACGCTAAATTTAGCGGGGAAGCTGAATTGGTGTATAGGTCACACGACATCAGGCAGGTCACATGACGTCAATTTCCCCGCTAAAATTAGCGGGCAAATGAACGTCCCGTGACCTACACACCAATTCAGTTTCCCCGCTAAATTCAGTGGGGAAATGGACGTCACATGACCTCAAGTCACGTGATGCTAGAATTGTTTACGTATGCAATACAATAGGCCGATCTCACTAAGCGTTCCATGCATCCGTGACGCCAGCCATAACTATAATTGACAGGAGGCGGGCAGCAGTTCACGAGACGGCTGCTCGTGCCGTCTCGGGTTCTGGACGCGCAGAGCTCAAGCGAGGTTGTCGCACGTGCAGAAACACCAGAGTTCCCTGGATGCATCGCGGCAGTGGCGGCGTAGCGAATCCGGCTGGTGATATCGATATGCCCAGCCGTCTGCTATCCAATTTTTTAGACTGTCTTATATGAGACCGGCCGATGCCTTTTCGAGCAAGCCGGATGTTGTCAAAACCGAAGTCCCTGCGCAATGATATTGTGCAGTGTTTCTTTACACATAACGACAACTATACCCGTTGACAATTTAAGAAACACAAGGCTTGGTGAGTCACGAGCATACAATTACCTCTGCGCTACCAATGAAATCGTGGCATTTGGTTGAAAAGAACGCTCAAGATTGGAGGTTCGAAGCAAGTAACACGAGAAACCACGCCTCAGGTTTAAGGGTGGTGGTTAAAGACCCGTTCACACACTCGCAACCGAGTAGGACCGAGTGACACAAGTCCGGCTTTTAAGCCTCTTGCGATGGCGTAGAAGTGAATGCGCTGCAGCGGAGGTCTTGTCTCAGCCGGTCCCACTTGGTTGCGAGTGTGTGAACGGGCCCTAAGACGTACTTTAGTAGTCTTTAAGTTCAGATCTAGTCGTGCTTCACCTTTCATTGCCATAACCAGCGCTAGGGTAAGCCACATCAGGTGGGTCTTCTTTGCAGCCCAGCACCTAAGTTACTGAGCCTGTTTCGACGCACCCTACGACGAGGCTGAGATTGATAAATGCCAATCACTGCAGGAAAAAAACCGTCTAGAGTCACAGACAACTTAAGAAACAAGACACTCGGAACTCGCCAAGCAGTGCCTTTTTTAGTTGTCATCGACTAGCAGTACCAGCGTCGAAGCTCTCGTTACAAACTTGAAAGCTGCCCTCTTGTGATATTTTGCTATCTGGTGATTTTGATGTATCCTCGGTTGGTGATATATTGTTTCTTTGCCTTCTTGCTGTTCTTGATGATTTCTTGATGTTTTATGTTGCGTTATGTATCGTTCGCTTAAAGACAACTGAGTCTTCGAAATATATAAATTAAAAAATAAGAAAATTTCAGCAAAGCAATTATTCAAGCAATTAAAATCTCAGCAAAGCAATCTTATTATGAGATGAATAAAAAAACTTAAAAAGTCCTCCAGTGTCTCCCTCTAACACCGAACTTACAAATTCTTTCCCCTCCTAATTGATTGCAGCTAAGTAGTGCCTCCGACTCTCGATACGAAGTTCCGGTCCAGGAGACTTTTGATGTGCTGAGGAGACCCCAAAACATCAGCGACCCGAGATACGTCTTCGAGACGGGACTCACACCCAACGGTTACTTCAAGTTCAGCATACGACGAAAGGGCACGCACACAAACCTGTACGTTCGCACCAATGTTATGGGCAAACGTCGGCCCCTTTTCCACCTGCTTCTTTGTACGCGAACTATATTTCATTGGTGGTAGAACAGATGGCGGGACAATGGGTTTTATGTGTTAGGCTGAACAATGAGTTCGCAGATCTAGAATAGAATCTATATAGAGCCAGAAATGCACGCATTCCTGAAATAGAGTTACTAAGCTCGGATACTCGTGAATGTACCAGTAGAGAGCGTGGCCGCGCGCCGGTTGAGTGATTCCAGCGATTACCCGGTCAATAAAATGGCAGAGCCATTATGTTACTCAAGGCCAGAGTATAGCTTTACATGATTGCTGTATACGCCAGAGTAACTGTATATGCTCCTCAAGCGAGTTATACGCGGTTACCCAAGCGAGGCCATGCACTGCGCTGGCCTATTTCGTTTCGTTGAGCACTGTACATTACTCGTTACTGCGATTCAAAAGGAACGCGTTACGTCAGCTTGAAAGTAATGCGTTATTTTCACGTTACTTTTAATGTATCATTTTATCGCCGCTTCCAATATTTTTCGTAGTTAATCATTTCTTTATATTAACGCGTTCCTTCAGGGTTAACTGTAGCTATTAGCGCCGAGATATTTCGGTGGCGCCCTCTAATGGTTTCCATCTGTGACGTCACGACTGGGATTTGCCTCGCCGTGACGTTCACCAGTTGTTACCCTGGCTATTTACCACCAGGTGCGACGACGAGCTCGATGGTGTGTTTAAAAAGCACAGTGGAAGCTAGGAACCATCGCAACCGGAACTAACACCGTCAAAAGTGACAATCTGACAATGTTCATATGCCCATAGTCTGGTCAATCGTGGAAAGCTGACCGCAGCGACACTTCTGGTCGCACACATACTGACATAGCTTGTGTACATCTTTGTACTGTCATCTAGCGTTGTCTGGTCGGGCAAATTACAGGCGCAAGCTAGTGGTGAGGACTAGCTTAGGTACCACTTCTGTTGTGAACGCTACCCTCCAGAAGTAACTAAGTACCGTTACCCGTTATTTCACCCAAAAAGTAACGAAAAGTCGTTATTTGTGCCTTCTTTTAAAAAGTAACTAGGTCGTTACCTGGTTACCGAAAACAAATAACTGGGTAAAAATAACGCATTACTTGTAACGCGTAAGCAAGTCTGTCTATAATGGACAGCAATACATCGAAGACATTGATATACACGAAAGAGTGCCACTAGGTCACCCAAGTTTCGAAACTGTCCATTGACACTGCTTCCAAGCGCATATTTCCCTCTCCCCGAAGGTTAGCCTCCCGTAAAGTCCCTTGATAAAAATCACGCTTGACGTTTCTTATAAGTACCGCAAACCATTGTTCTTGGAACGCGCAATACACGTGCCACAAGCGAGTGCTCCACCGTCATTTGCTTCCAAGAGCTGCTCATTTTGGTGCAGTGCCGCCATTTGCTTTCAATGGCTGCTCCAGGAAAGCGCCTGGTGCAGTGGTGCATTTGACCATATCCTCCTTCATTTTAGGAAGTCTCTCAAAACGCGAAAAAGGTGGCCGCTGCAAAGGGACTCTCTGGTGCAGCGCCACCGTGGGCAGCGCTAAACAATGCCCCAGCGGTAAAATACAAAAACACAAAAGCGCTGTTTTGTTTTTTCTGGAAAGATTTTGCTTCGACCATCTTCTATTCCTCTCTTTTCACGTTTCTCAGCGCGTCGGTAGCCTTCTTTCTCTTTTCTCCGTTGCAGCTTATTGTTTCGCGGAGAGGCCGCCATGCGTATTGTTGGCGCTGGGTGAAGGGTTACCCCAGAAGTGGAACTGCGGTAACATATGGGTAGGGCAGAGCGCCACTTTCGGCGTACGTTCGGTGTTGCTCCTCGCCTTTTTCTTGCGGCCGCGCGCACAAGGGCTTCTTCGTAGAATTGACAGTCTTTCTAGAATAAAGGAGGCTATGATTTGACGCTACTTCACAAACGCATCAAGGGGCTTTAGCCTCCAGTCTTGCGAAGCGCCACGGGTTTGGAGACAGCTGTTATGGTAACCATAGTCAGTTGCAGGTCAAGACTTAAGAGTCCAAGACAAGCTCCTCTCACAAGGCTCTCCACTCTTTCCACTTTAGCAGAGCCAACACGGGAGAGCAGGGGGTGAAAGACTGGTCCTATTTCCAGCGTTCGCGCTGCTGAAGTGAGAAGAGTGGAGGGCTTTGTGAGAGGAGTTTACCCCGCACATTCAACCTGCAACAGACTATAGTAAATCCGTAACGATGATTTATTCTATAAAATAAATAGGCTTTGAAACACAGCGTTTAAACGGCGCTTCACCGTAACCGATCAGAAAGAATAGAGTTTTGAAGCACTGCCTCTAGATGGCACTTCAAACGACAACTGGCTTTCCGGCCATGTGAGGTAAAGACGGGGAGGGGGTTCGTTACTCAGCGGGACTTCTAAGCTTATTCATAATTAGCGATAGCTTAAGAAACCCAAGATCCGGTTCATTATGTTGACAGCGCGACACTTTCCGCAAACAAGCCACCACCGGTTTTGGCTGTCTTTTTTTATTATTAATTAATGGCTGTTAACGACGCAGGATCGACACCGGCATCGGAGGTCTAATCATGACGAACCAGTTCCTCCAGTTCGCAACGTACCTTCCTTCCGCGAATTTCTACGGATTCGGCGAACACGCTCACGATACGCTGCGCCACCACTTCAGATTCAACACGGTTGCCATGTTTGCCCGTGACGAATCGCCTAAAGTAAGGACATGGAGTTTCGAATTCTTTCGCTTAGCAGATTACCCATAGAGTAACCTACACAAGGTAAAGAGCGGACACTGCCGTAGGCTCCAGCGTCCCGTATAACAACTAGCGCGCCAAACGGTCGATGAGAAAAGCTTACTCTTGATTCCGGTTCCGGTGGTTTCAGTTTCGGTTTCGTTTCCGGCGCTTTTTTTGCCGAGCGTGCTGTCGCGCGGCTTCTCTTACTTGATGGCACAAATGCTTCTGATTATAGGCTTCACACCACGAAAGAGAAAAAATTATTGTCTTTACTGCTATGAAATATCAAGATTCTTGTCATACTGCTTCGTTTGTTTACGTGGTTACGAAGTATTTTCAGGCAACAACAAAAAGTGCTTCAGAATGATTTATTTTGAGGTCAATCATAAACAGATTTGGACAATTCAGAATCGCGAAGTATTCTTCATGAGGGCACACACATTCATCTCAAGAAGAAACGTTACAAGAGTCCCACATTTACCAACACTTCAAACCAGAAATTTCCAGTGATGCTAAACGGTTTGATTGAATTAATCATTGTTTCTCACAATGCTGAGCAGTTTCAGTAATGTGGACATCTGGCCATAGCTATCATTAACAAGTACTGTAAGCGACTTTATTGTTGTGAGCTCGACATTTAGCGATGTGCCAGTTTCGGGAATGTTTCGCGGGCACAAACTTTCACCACCGTGAGTGACATTGCATATATTCATGTCCATAGGGCAACTTATTCACGTTACCAATTTCTTGTGAACTTGATCAAATCGCGATATTTGCGAAAATTAGGTCCACGCGAAGATTAGGTCGTTTACGCTATTAGAGCACAGCCTAGACTGCACAGAATTCAAAGAAGCAGATTCAATGTCAATATACACTACACTATTTAGTAGCCTAACACTTCCCGTAGGCTAACAAAAAGGACCTCATACAAACCCAGGGAATAGTCAACGTTCCCATGCATATTCAACACAATGTGCGTACAGCAGAAAATATAGCAATGCTAGCACAGGGCCTGTGGGAAATTACAGCAAGAACAGGCAGCTAAGGTCAAACCACCTAACAGTGTTAGGGAATAAAAATATACAAGGCGCATTGATTAAAACATTAACATATCGGACATGTTCGGCATATACTCCACGCACGCACCCATCGAAGATCACTTTGCTACCAAATGTCCTCATCCCGTATATAAAAAAACTATGTCCTGCATTATAAAGTTGCAAAAAAGCCAGAAATATAATCGGCATGCAAACTGCACAACCCAATTAAAAATCATTCCTTCATAGGCGCCTGAAACACCCTACCATACTAAGCTTTGAACTTGTCGAGTTCAGCGCCAGCAACAGAAGAATGAAACCGAACTTTTTCCAAGTTTCGATTAATAAAGCGCACATGCCAGCACAACCGCACCCTGCAAAACATCTTCAAAAACCTCCGCTGACACTCCTCGAAGCATAAATGCAAAAAAAGCAATACGCGACAGATGGTGATACAAAACATCACAGACATTGCGCAGGTGTGCTATGCTTTCTATAACACACATACAGTGAGATTCCAGGCTGTGAGTGTAAGTGAAAGTAGCCTCCGAAGGCACAGTTTAGTTGCCGAACATCTTTCCTGGAATATGAGAGGCTTTAAGCATTATAAAATACTGGTGGGGCCAGTTCAAGTTGTCAGACCCTTCCCTCAGTGACCCAGAACAGAGACAACCCTGTGAACTTTTTTCCAGGAACAGCTTGATTAGAAATCCTGCAACATAATAGGTAGCAGAGTAGTCTATTATGTTAGAGTCTTTACTTGATGCAAGTTCCGAAATATTGTCCAATGAAGGGAGTCGTCCACGGGGGCACATTCCACGGCATCAGCGATTGAGGTTGTCTCTAGTGAAAACGGGGACATCTCCTGAAGGAGGTTAGTGTTGTCACCTTCAACATTTCCCTTTTCCGAGAGTTTTAGGAGCTTCCTAATCCCAATGTGCCTCAGTCCACAAGTAAACTGATACACATTAGGATTGGTGTGCAGCCGTGTTGTTGCCTCATCTGCCCGAAAATATTTTCGAGGGCATCCTGCTGCAGTCGCCGTGTCAAAAGAAAGCTGAAGTTATATTTCTCAGAATTATCCTCCCAGAGCATGAGGACGGCCCTGATAGTAACCTGCCACCCAGTGACTGTTTGTGGCTGCCGTCTACCCTCAAACTTCCAGGCTGCTACCCATGGAAGTTGGTTGCAAAGGAAATCACCGATTTCAGTGTCGCCCTTTCCAATCACATAGCGCAACTTTTGTTCAGAATTTTTTGGTCTCGAGCTGTTAAGATAGTCAAAAAGTTTGTCCATGCAGCATGCCGTGGACATGGCCGCCTCAGGGAGCTGTCTGGCATACACAAGAGCTAAAAGTGCAACGCATACTGATGAACTGAGGACCTGAGTCTCACGTTTCACCTTCATGTTACTGAAAGGTTTCTGGCAAATATGCCGGTCTGTCAGTTTCGGGGCTAATCGTAGTCGCATCTCGTGCGTGGAGTGGTAAGGTTGCACAATGTAGTTCCAGTCTACAGTTTCACTCCCGGTGTGAAGCTTGTGGGCTTGCAGGTTGTTACGGGTGGTCTTTATCAGGTGCGGGACATCAAGAATTAAATAGACACTTTCATTTCTTACTTTGAAGAATGGCTGCCCAACAGACACTCCAAGTTGATGCACCAAACTTACATTGGAGGCACCCTGGTCACAGACCACTGCTTTGATAGTAATGCCAATGTCCTTCAGCTGCTCAATCAATGACATAAGCAGGTTGCGAGTTACAAAAAATGGTGTTGACTTATGCCCAATAGTGTATGCTACAGGTTGCACCCACCTCCTAGAAACTCCATAGAGGAGGAAAACCTGGGCTCTGTCAGCAATACTGAAAGTTCGCTCAACACCATCATCTGCAAATCCGAGGACAACATCCTGCTCCACATCGTGTGACAAGTTCTTTTTCAATATCATCTCGTCAAACACTAAAGTACAAATGCGGTCGCGTTCATTCAATGACTTTGTTTTTGACGCAATCGATGACATGATGCCTGGAATGATACCTGGCGTCATTTTGACATTGGCGAGCCACCTTCGTAGTGAACGCCGAGATGGTAGCGTGAACACTGAAGACATAAATCGGTATGCCCGCGGTCCATGAAAATTCAGATGGAGCGCAAATTTCTTCAGCCACAGTGGAAATCGCTTCCCCTTGCCCTTCGACCTATTCTTTATATGCGATGATATGAGGTGAAATACCTCTTCAGAAACATGAGGCCGAATTATTTCCAGAGCTTGAGAAGCTGTCTGAGGCGTCTTCAGCTGCTGTTTCCGCAGTCTGGCTATCGTCTTTCTGTAGCTGGAAATTCTCGCCTGGAGTCGCTTGATAACGTCCTCGGGCCTTTTCGTGAGCTTGCGGCAAACAGGTGCAGGATGGTTTGGATCAGCTATAAAAATGGCAACAAGTCAGTGAGATTAAGAACAGTTGCAATAAGTGCGATACGATTTAACAAGTACAAGCACCACTAACCAGTAGCATACCAGGTAAGGTGTGGAGTGAAGTCTGAATTTTCTTTTTGTGCTTTACCATTTAAGCACTGTCAAAGCCAGTGAAACTTCTGACCACCAATTACGTTATTCTTTTACTAGTCATGTAAAATGTTCTGTACTAAATGTCTTCACGTAAAATCCTTGATAACCTTGCAAGTTCAAAAGGCTGAAATAGCATGAAAAACGCAAAACAGCCATGAAAAATTCTTGTGAAACCTCCGCTCGATATGTGTGTTCCATTTTCCCACACCTCCCCAGTTATTAGTAATACAAATGGTTAGACCGGTATGCCACACACACGAAGCAAAGACTATAGCTTATAAAGGGACCTAGAATTCTTTAAACTGATCCTTCTGGGACATATTGTATTATCTACTGGCTATAGAGGTTCACACAAATATGTTTCAAAGTGGCGAAAGCAAAATGGGACACTTACAGTGTTGACCTGGACCACAGTGGCCAGCGAAAAGACCAGAAGAGCTGGTTGCCTGACTTGGGTCTGGAAGATTGTGCATATTAGGCACAGGCTGGTGCTTTAAAATAACTATATTACCGAGTGCTGCAAAGTGCATTACTGCGGAGCGGCATGGGAGAGGTGAATTCTGCAGTCTGTCGGGCTCTGCCTGGTCTGGAAAGGTTTCATTATTAGACACAGAAGTGCACCATGACGAGATAACCTCTTACCAAGCACAGCACGGCTCGCTGCGACGGAGCTGCACTGGAGTGAAGGGCCAGAAGAGCTGGTTGCCTGAGTGGGACCTGGAAGAGTGCGCATATTAGGCACAAGCTGATGCTTTAAAATAACTCTATATTACCGAGCACTGCAGAGTGCATTACTGCGGAGCTGCATGGGAGTGGTGAATTCTGCAGTCTGTCGGGCTCTGCCTGGTCTGGAAAGGTTTCATTATTAGACACAGAAGTGCACCATGACGAGATAACCTCTTACCAAGGACAGCACGGCTCGCAGCGACGGAGCTGCACTGGAGTGAAGGGCCAGATGAGCTGGTTGCCTGAGTGGGACCTGGAAGAATGGGCTTATTAGCCTACATAGAGAAGTTACTTATACCTTTGTGTATATGAGGGAAACACATCATTACAATCACCTATCGCAGATGCCCAGTTTATGGGAGGACGAACAGTATGCACAGCTGATCGCACTAGGGTTGTTTGCCCTGGGTCCATAAAATCTTTTGCAGTGAAGTGATCACTGCAGACGCCGATAGGTGGCATAGAGTTGCGAAGCAGACTTTCCAAGAAGATCGTACCTCTTGGCATAGTCGAGCCAAGCCTTTGACCTGGAATATATATTATTTTCCAATGTGTTAAATGTACACTTTGGAACAAAATGTTAGATGCCAAACTGCAACCCTCTCTTCGACATTTTGGCTCCGCTTGCAAGCGATGGGGACATATTTTTATTTGGCAGGTTTGCTTTGGATGTCTCAACGCACACAGACAAATTTGGGCTTCTGCTCCAGAGTAGTGCAAAAGTAGCTCAACTGAGAAATCATGGTTTTTGCGTGAGAGGACGAACACAAGGAAGTACAACAAGCACAAGCGCGCTTGTGCTTGTTGTCCAACCTTGTGTTTGTCCTTTCGCACAAAAAACATGATTTCTAACGTTCACCAACTCGCCCAACAACAGGTCATTTTATAGCTAATCAACAGCAGGTGCACATTCACATTTCTTTAGGAAAAGACAGTATCAGTAGAGAGCAATATTCACCCCACCATGAAGCAGCGCTTTTATAACTCAAATTTAGAGCCACATTAAAAAAAAAAACGAAAATTCACCCCACCATGAAGCAGCACATTTATAACCCAAATTTAGAGCCACATTAAAAACGATACATTCAAGCTATGTATGAGAAAAATCAAGGGCTGCTCCTTTTCCTTAACAATTTTGTCTTATAAGATTAATTTGTCAGTTTTTATCTTCAGAGACAAGGTGGTAAGTCAGTACTAAAATTAGTATAACTGACCTGAGATCGCTTAGCCCAAATCCCCACATTACAGTTAAGGCGTCCAGTCAACTTTAGCTCTTGATTTAAAAGCGCATTCTAGTAATTAATTATATTGTGCAGAAAAATAAATTATTGGGATTTTTTTTTATATGCTCAAGTATGCAAATGGTTCCAAGGAACTATTGACAAGAAGGAGCTCACGCCAACCTACCTTGCGTCACGTGGGATTCGGAAAAATTTTTTGCCGGGTTTCTTCTGCGTTTTACCATTGTTTTCGCACCATGCGACACAGCAGTAGCTACTGTAGTAGCAACCGGAGGGCATCTGAGAAAGAAAAAAATGTAAGATATAAACACAAATATTTGTAGCTCTTAGTACGATAGCGCAGCCCATGTAACAATAATATCACACACGGGAAAAGCCGGCTGCTGTCTGAGGTTTATTTCGCAGCGTCTGTTGGACCTCTGAGCATGCAAATAACGGGTAAAACCAATGGACACGATACAGTTCGCTTTTTTCTCTTGCCCTTGTATACGCACGCTGTGTTTTGCTCGCGACTAAGCAATAACAAAGAAATGAGAAAACGTCTTACCTTCTGAAGAAACCTGTTAGGCGCAGACAATACCCATATTGTGCTCATATTCTGCTCGCTGTGCTCACATGTGCTCAACACAAAACGCGTTGACAGGTGTCAGGCACCATGCGGTCAAGCCGTCCACGCACGCGTCCGTCCGTCCGTCCGTCCCACTCCAGCCACTCCAGCCGCTTTCTCAGAGCAACTGCAGGAACCGGAACTCGCCCGTACATCACGTGATCTTCTTAACGTAGTAAACAAAAACTATTTCACCCTTTATGATACTTGCAACAATTTTAAATATAATAAAATTAAAACTTGAGTATTTATTTATAACAAACCTCACGAAATATTTTCATTCTTTGGCACACTGGCACCACTTAGCGGTCGGTGAGAAAACTAAACGCTCGGCCGCGAAACGGCTCGAGTGGCCACTCTTTCCCTTGTGTAGATTACTCTATGGATTACCTTCGCCCGATCAATGCACAGCCGACGCTTCGAGTTGATTGAACCAATCGAACAGCGTCAAAAACGCGCAAACACGCTGTTTGTCATGTTCCTGCTCGTGTTCAATCATCGCTGAAGCAACCAGTGACTTGCACTTTTGTCGCTGTTTGATTGGTCCAATCAGCTCGCAGAGTCAGCTGCATTATGACTATAAGGTGAAGCGAAGTATGTAACTCCAGTGAAGCATTTTAACACTCATTTTATGGTATAAAAAAAAGGCAATATTTTGGTTTTGGAGACTTGCATTCTTTCTCGTGTGCAAAAAAAAAAAAAAAAAAAAGGCCAGAGACATAATTAATTAAACTTAGTGAAGAATTGTTCCTCTGAAAATTGTGAAACAGATTGGGCAGCACATATATAACTTGAAACTAGCAAATAAAATAAAACTATTCGAAGACTTTTTTGCTTGTGTACAGTCGAAACCCGACACCGAGGTCTGTAAATTTGTATATCTTTCTTGGTAATCGTATTGGATTCATTCATTGTTCGATTTTTCCGCCAAGGAGTCTGCCAATTTATACGGCGTCCACCCGTTCTACATGTGCATCGAAGAAGGAGGCAAAGCACACGGACTCTTCATGCTCAACAGCAACGCCATGGGTTCGTTTACGTCCTCGCACTCGAGATCGCCTACCAGTAAATCTGCAACAGCCTTGTCTTGTCCCCGATGACAAAACCTTACCGCGATATTAACGGCTCCGGGAGATTGTTTGGGTTGCTTGAACTTGCATTCAGGTGTGCGTGTGGGTGGGTGTGCGTGTTTGCGTGTGTGTGTGTGTGTGTGTGTCGCGTGACCGCGTGACCGCGTCATGGGACGTCATATTGTCACGTGACGTCACGCACTTTTTTTTACGTTTAGCGGATATATTTTATAGTGTCCCGCGACATCCTGCCATCACATGACACTATGACGTGACAGGGTGATTTCACGAGACGTGATAGAATTACGTAACGTGACGTCATGACGTCAAAGGGCACTATGACGTCACATGACGTCGTGGTTAGCGTGCAGTGTGGTTTTGGGTGTGGTCCGCGTGCAGCGGAGTGTGAAGTGCCTCGGATATACCGCTGCAGCTCTTTCAACAGAATGAAACGGAAATTTTTTGTGACTAAGTTCACGCGCTAAAATTTCGCGGTCTCAACTCAGAAAAGTTAATGAATTTTTAAAAAGCAATCCAGAGCTTGAAAACAATAGACATTCATTCCGCAGACGAAGATTTACGACACAATAGTGTGTGCTTGAACTTTCCCCCTGCATCGTGGGCCTCTTCGCAGAATACACGTTGTTGCGAGCTCCCGCTCTGAGGCTGACCACCATAGGAGGGGTCCTGGACTTCTTCCTTTTTGTGGGCGACAGCCCGACTCATGTTGCACAACTCTACTCAGACGTAAGTAGTAGGGGCAGTGCTGTTCGCCTTGCACAGAATGCGTGTTACCACAAGGCAAACAAGCAACAAGCTCTGCTAATTCGGCGCTCGCTGACACGTATGATGCCCCATGTTAGCAACAGTTCTCATGCTTGCGCGTCACCAGAACATGTTTAGTGAACAACCAACACGGCCAATGATTGCTCGCAAATACGTTTTTATTTTTTTTATTTTTTTAATGCTGATGCAAGCGCATTAACAAGGCGTATTTGTCTCCGAATGACGGTTATTGAGTATTCAGTTCGTGGGACAAAGCGCTATTAGAGTCAGTTCGTAGTTTGTATTTTTTCCCACTTGATAGTAAATCTTTCTTCTCACTAATTTTAACTACTGAAGCGTTCTTTATCTGCGACTACGTGACTATCGTCAGATTAGGTTAAGAATGCGTTAGAAGTTCCTCCCGAACGCTCATCACCGGCAGCTACTGTTCTTACGTGAAGATGAAATAAATCCCTTACCAAGGCTATTCGCGACTCCAGCAAAACGGACGCCACCAAGCGGGAAAACCGGGAACCAGCCGGTCCAGGTCGCTCCGCGCTTCTCCGCGTCTCTGGTGGCTTTCGCGGACACGTGTTGTCGACGCGGTAGCGAACATTGTAATTCAACAAAGGTCCGAACATTTCTTAAGTTTCCCTGAGTGTTCATTAGTGTGGTGAAGCCTCAGATAGATTGCTTCTTTCCATCACGTGTTTGAAAGCCCGTTTACTCCACAACACACGGTCGCGTGCTTTCGATATCTTGGATAGGGAGGAATCACGGAAAAGCTTTTGATTTCTTGTCTGTCTTGAATCACATTCAAAGTGACGACTACTTGGTAACTGATAAGTGGTTCCTTTATAAGGATGTAGAACAGTGGACCATGGACGACAGACGAGGTGTTTCACTGGAGGGAACACCAATGTTGGAGTCAAGTGAATGGGAAGGTTCGATACCTGCTTTTCTTGAGTTTGGTTGTGCTCGATTAGCTTCAAGTTTGAGCCACCCACGCCGGCCTATGCGTTGGCTATTCATTTTGGCTGCTTTTCGCCGAAAAAGCCTCTTGACCACACTGAAGGAGTTGCGACTAATTTCGCAATTACTTGATTCAGAAAAACCTGCTCGCTGCCAATGATTAATGAGGGAAATTATCTGTTTTCAAAAGGTGGGGGACGCGTCTCGCAAAGTTAGAAGCTGCCACGGCATTAGGATCTATCACGCCTCCAATATTTATATTATACCCCCGTCGAAGCCAGCAGCAATATACGTCAGCATTGCTCAGGTTGACCTGCCACAAAAAATACTCATTTTATCCGTTCACGATTCGAAGTCAAGTTCAATGCAGAGATGTTCTGAGTGAATCTCCGATGGAGACTCTCTTCGATTAGTCCGCATTCGTCTCCGTGCTACCGGCTGAAACGATTTGGCTAAGTTTAAGCATAGTAATATACTTTTATTCAGCAGGTCACCTGATAGCTAGTCAACTAAGTTCATATTTCAGCCCGAAGAATATACTAAAATCGCTTTAGTGGAACATAGTACGTAATATAATACATAACTCGCTGGTCAAAATGACTTCTCGATTGCTACTAAAACCTGAATTTAAATACGAGTATCAGCTGCTTAGTGAAGCGCCAGCGGGTTAACATGCTCCTTGGCTCAAGAAGCGCTTGCTTAATTTTCAGACGACTTGAGCTGTTTCTTAAACGCGGATACGCACACAAACTCGATTTCTAGGACAGATAAGTCGCATGGTCGAGGCATGCGAGTTAGCTAAAAATTACTCTCGGTGGAACAATTCTGTAGCCATCGCCGCTTTCCTTAGATGATCAAAATTAATTAGAGTCTATTACCGTTTCTCCGGAGCCCATAGTTTCGGTTTTGAACGAAGTCTCCGGAACGAAAGTTTGACATGAAAAGAACAAAAAAAAAAAAAACACCGGCAAAACAAAACTATGCTCGGCAAATTTATGCGCACCGGCTACATTTAACCGTCTCAGTTCAAATGCCTATAAAATTGGGCATCAAACAAAAGAAAATTCGTTAAACTGAATGCGCCACCCGTTCAGGCGGCCCGGCCGAGCCGACGCGACCTGGACCCAGCCGCCATGTTTGTTTGGTGGTGGCGCCCCCTATAGGTCGCTGGAGTCGCGAGTTGTGCATCGATCAAGGGCGCAGACAGCTTGAAAACGTCACGCTGATGATATCATAACTCGTCATGACAATTCTTTCTTGGTTGGCCCGCGAAGCGATTCGATGCTGTGGCGGTACGTGGTAGTGTTTATATAGGTCCTTCTTGAGTTATATCTAGGATTCCGTCTTTCCGGAGTTTATTTGTTTTTTTGCGAAATTCGGAGGATGTTTCACGGAGTTGATTTTTCGCTGAAAATTCGTGGTTTATCGCAATGTGTTTTTCTTATATTCCCATTTTTTTAATACTTAGTTTGTTTTAATGTGTTGCCTAATTAAAAAAAAAAACGGTGTTTGGGTGTCATGATTTGCTCTCCTAAAGGAATTATGACGAGCAAAAAGGCAAACTTGTTTTGTCAGTTGTTTGAGATTTCAAAGAAAACTGAAGTGGCATCTCCTCAAGTCCACTAACATTGTGCTCTTATTAAAGCTTATTCGTAAAGCACCGTCTTTTTCTTTCTTTTTTGGGCTTTTAATATGTTTTATAGTGACCTTGAAATTCGAAGTTTCTCGTATAAATCCGAATTGACAGAAAGATTACCGGCGAGTGCTTTCCGGATATGTTTTCTGGTTTATCCGAAGACACAGACACCTACTTATATCCGACGATAGTAGAGATCACTAAGGACACCAGACCCACTTCGTTCACTCCTGGGCTGACAGTGCGATTGAAGCTACGTGCACGTTGAAGTAGTCGTACGTTTTTTTCTCGCCATATGATTACGCTCCCGCTCATACACACGCGGGGAGAGCGGGACCAGGTGATGAGAGAGACGCGGTTGATAGATTTGGCGATCATGCGGGAAGTGACGTCACCGGTGGCGTCAACCGTTACATTTTCCGTATTCATGGGAACGTAATCAAATTTAACAACGTTCAACTTCTAGAGAGCCGGACGCGCCCGGATTCCGAAGGAGCCAATCAGGGGAGGGCGGTTCATCTTCCTCGCCCTCCTCACAAAGTGTGCGCGGGAGTTCGAAGGAAGGGGGGGGGGGGGGGGGGGTTATTGCTTTTTGGGAACCCTGCTAGAGGACAAAGGGGAACTTAATTAAGAAGCAGTCGCTTTTGTTCTATTCTCCTCCTCGAAGTTACTCAAGGGTCCCGCAAAAGGGGCTAAACGTGGAGTAATGCAAGGGGCTTCAACTACTCCGCGTTTTTCCTATACCCGCTGCGGCCAGCACAACAAATAACCCCGTCGACCCATGACCCCCCTTCGCCTGTTGTCGTTCCGCTAGCTGCGTCGTCTAAACACTACCGCACACGTTCGAATCGCAAAGGGCTCCGGCAGTTATATAAAGAAAACCAGGACCCGTTTTGCGGTTCGGATGGGACCTCTTTTTAGGGGTGAACTGAGTATACTTAAAGTATACCAGGACCCTCGTGGACTGTTAGCCAGAGTTTCGCTGACAACCTTCTCCATGAGAAATTGACGTGAAGAAACAAAATCTGTCAGCGAAACGTCTGCTTCCAGTCTGGTGCTTAGAAGAGGTTATTTTTAGCTGTCCTAGCTGCTTCCGTCATCTCCGTACTTTGTTCGAAGATACAGTGACACTACGTTGTATGGTTCACCCGATGCGGGAAATACAATTAGAAAGCAAGAAGGTGATCGAGGCTGATAGGAAGAACTTCTAAATGAACATCCTGAAACCCTCAGGGCGAGGGCCTACACTGTTAGCAAAAATAACACGCCCAGACGTGTAAACCGTTGTCCCATAGCGGACACGTCGAAACGTGTTCGTTTTACACGAGGCCATCTGTGTTTTTCGTCTACACATGAGGTGCTGTGTAAACTTAACACGCTACACCGTGTCTGCCTTCCGCAAAACCGTTTCGAGCGTGTTCCTTATGAAACATGGCGGCCAGCGGCCGAGAACAGCCGAGAGACGAGCCCAGCGAGCCGCGCGCCTTTCAGCCGAATTGAAAGCACACAGGGCGCGTTAGTTCCCGTTCGATGTCTTTTATATACAGTAAAGTCTCCAAGCGGCGGACGTAGCTACTTGCAAAGGTACGTACGTGCGTTGTCGGCGGTCGGCGGCGTCAGTAGCTTCAACAAGCCGCTAAAAAAAAAAAAAAAAAAAAAAAAAGCGAATGCCGAACTTACATAGATAAATAACTGGAGCAAACTATTTAGAATCGGGCGGTAACTTGCGCCACCTATCGAGATTTCTAGCAGCCTGTTTAAAAAAAAAAAAAAAAGACGAGTATGTTAACACTGCGAACGACCACGACTACACAGCAACCCTACATACAACGCAGGCAACACAGCACACAGCTACACAGCACCGACATGTACACAAACACAACAACCGACACTACGCCCGACACTTCCTACTCGATATCCATTTCTCCAAGCGGCGCATATAAGCTTGACATGTGCAGGTGAGCTCTTTGGTCGCTGACCATTACAGATTTATAGAAGAATACACAAAACACGGCGCAATGGACAGCCGTGTGTTAGAACTGTTTGCATTTAAAAAGTATGGAGGCAAAATCTATAATGTTAGTCCGTTGCAATAAATAACGATATGTTAACAATAAATCTTAAACCGGTCATGAAAAAGTTCAAATTTTTGTTATTTTCTTGCTTTACCAGTGTTATGAGCAGTCCGACTAGCTTGAATCAGATAGGAAAACAAATTATTGGGATTTTGTCATTACGTATACAAAAATAAATGAAAATGATCATTGCGCAAAGCATTTTTTATATATTTTTGTGAAGGACATCCGGACATCCGCCCAACACTTCACTTCCGCTAGTTGCAGCGGTTGCAGCAGTGGGGTGAAGCTCTCGGCTACTTCCGTCCCGCCGCGTATACTTATGACGTTTGTCCGGTCCGGCGAACCGCTTCCGATTGCCGCGCTCCCAGCGGCTGTTGGCACTTGTTATTTCATTTTAAATAAAATTGATTCATATATCTAATGATGCGAAATAAAAGTGAAGTTGTTTTGAAGGTGTGAATGGCTTTAAAGCTTGTTATCGTAACTTTCTCTTTCACTCTTTCAACGTTGGTCTGGGCGCGCTTTCTCTCTCTCCAAACCCGCGCCTCTCGCCTCGAGATGCGCTGGCCGCTGGCGCCGGGAAGTCGGTGGACCGTTAGAACGCGCGAGGGACGCGAGCCGGTGTAGGACGCCGATCTCACTACCCCTCTGCTTCGACTACGGTAGTGGTTATGGCGTACGCCAAAATCAATACCGTAGTCATTTCGGCGTACGCCATAGTCAATACCGTAGTCTTTTTCGCATACCCCAAACACACTACCCTTACGCCAAATTCAATACCTTGAATAACGTCGGTTCAGCAGGGGTTGAGCCAGTTGAGCTCCGCATTTCGCTAAAACTGGCGGAATCAACTTTCTGCAGCAAAATACCCTGATTGTTTGTTGTTGTTTGTATGAGCAGCGGAACGCGCGCAGCAGGCGTTGTTAATTTTGATTAGCGTTGATACGGCTGACGGCGCACAGAGCTGAAGGGCACAAGCAAGGAAGCTTGGAGTGATTCTGTGTGAATGTGATTTGACATCGCTCCTTTCTGTTTCTTCGATCGTGGTGCAAATGCAGGTGCCCGACTCCCGAACGATTCGAAGGCAAGAGTGGTAGCCCGCCTGTCCGTTGGTCTCAATTGCATGCACTGTCGTCATTTTGGGCACATCGGAAGAAAATAAGACGCTCACTATTTTAAATAGCGTGCGATCGGCCTGTCTAGGTTCTGGCGACACCGTTTCAGGCTGTATATGAGAAAATTTAGCCACTACAGTACGACTGCTAGCCTGGGGTATGTGCCTCACAACAGATCGAAACGCGGTGGGGGTGGGGATCCCTGGCAGCGGGACCTTTCGCTGTACGAGCTGCGGTGCGCTAACACACTCGACCTCCGATACCCCCTTGGGTCACAGCGCTTGTTGAAAGAAGTTTGGATCGTTTTACGCAGATTTTGCAGTGCGTACGAGACGAACAACTGCTACGTACTACGTCCTAGATGCCCAAACTGAAGCTCGCTACTTGTGCGCGGCTCTCGTGATCTAGAGAACAGTATGCTCGCCATGAAAATGTTGCAGTGAGAAGTACGGAAAAGTAATATTATAAAAGTAGAGTATTTAAAACTGGCTTGCATTGTCACTGAACATATGAAAATAAAACTGATTAGGAATGCCGATCAGATCGGGTGGGAATGTGATATAGATCTTTAAATAGGCTCGGGTTATGTGCGAAGTTGCGTCGGAACAGGTGGGCAGGGGTGCTATATTCTCCATCCCCCACATAATGCAAACTCGTTGCCCCCCTCCCTGTTCCTATAATCTTCCAATGTGGCAGGTTATTTTTTTTTTCTTTGTGCCTAGAGCTGCAGTTTTCTATGCTTCATCTCCCCTTAGCATGGACTGTTAGCCAGCTAGATTCTACAAGTGTGAGCTAATTGCTTTGGATCACACCATGGCGGTTGCACGAGTGCTCATTCACTGCAAGCGCTGTGAAGGCAGTCGAGGCTATACCATCTTGCGCTTGTGCAGCCTTTGCGGTTTGAGGTCCTTTGTTTTGGCCTGTTCTTTTGTGTCTGGGTTTCATGTCCTTTTTGTTTCTTGTTTCGTGTGCTGGGTATGGTCGGAAGTTATGTTACACCTAGTAGTAGGATCTTTTGTAGAAACATTGGTTTGAGAGTAAATGGTTCTATTACCTTCTTTATTTTCCTTTGGCCGAGCAGAGAGGGAAAATGGTTTCTTCATGTCGGCTTCGGGACAGAAAATAACCGACGATCGGGACAAAGGCAAGTTTGGGGAAACCGTATCTAGGTCACAGCGGCTTAATGGGCAAACAGAATGTGGCTCACGTTTTGTGTGTCGAACAGGTTAGAGAGGCCTGGTGCTCGCGTTGTTTTCTAGCCATTTATTCTCGATCCCAGTCGCGTATCTAGGTGGCAGTACGTATTCGCCAAAGGGTGTATTGTGAAGGAGGTATGGACGTGTATATAAGGTGGTGTTTGTTGAATAAACTTCAACCTGTGTCCGAGACTTCAATGTTCATTTCATTTTTTTTTTATTTTCCTAAGTCTCGGGTTTACTATGTTTGTCATTCACCAGCTCGCCTGTGTTTTCTCCCTTTCTTCACTGAATAATGTACTGGTCAAGAATTATCTGGTCTTACCCAAAGTCGAAGGGAGACCAATGGAGTTTGAGGTTGACAGTAGCTTACCACCTTGACCAGGGCAAGACCCTAGATGACGCGTTGCTGACACATGAGGAAGCTCTTGACCCAGGGATGAGCAGGCACAAAGAACCCTTGGTGAACCTGGATCTGAAAAAAGATGCAGCACTGCGCTTTTTGAAGGCTAGCCCTGTTCCGTTTGCAATGTGTACCGCAGTGGAGGCAGAACTCTGGATGCTCCAAAGCTAAGGCATAATCGAGCCAACACAACGCGGTTGAAAAACTGGCGGTAAATCTGATGCGGGCTGTAGCAGATTTTGTGGCGAGCGTGCTTGGAGGCGCTTTTTTTTCAACACTGGACCTCGCTAATAATAATAATAATAATAATTTTTATTTGCACAAGAAAGTTTGTCCACTCAGCGGCGTGCAAGGCTAGACGGTAAGGTTAGTACCCTTACGCATGTGCGCCTGCTAGTCCGCCACTGAGTAGGTGTGATGGTGGGGGTGGTGTTTGCCTGACGTGAGGTTTTTCTCACTGGCTGTGGAAAAGTTGAGAAAAACCTCACGTCAGGCAAACACCACCACCACAAACTGTAGTCGTAAGTACAAGATAACACATACACGTATGGAAACAATGAATAATCATAACCCAGAGGGGAAGATAAGAAAACTTGCTGTGCCCCAACCCACCCCCACGCAGACCATGGCAGAGGCCCCAGCCACAAGGCATTCCACTATAGCTGTGTGTGACAGTGGAGACAGCAGATATGCTCACTATAAACACCATCAAAGGACGACAGAGTGAAAAGGATGCTCTTGAAAATTTCGGCTGCCGCGGCAATTTTCCAGCTCTGCAAGGAGACAGTCCTAGCAGGAAAACCTATCATGGAAATTTACCTGGGTAATGTTGTTGTGACGATCTGGATCGGTCATCAAGATAAATGGGCACCGTGCTCAGGAAAGACATGTCAACGTCATCAGCTACCATGCCAAAACTACTTCTTTTATTTCGATCATGAGCGTTCGCACAAGCCGCTTCAGAGCGATGTCTCTTTTGCAGCTCATCACGTGCCAAGGTTCTTAAGTGTTGACCTGATATCACGCTGCCATACAACAAACACTAAACAAACATTAAACAAATACTGCGTTGAGCAATATGCACATGAATAAATAATGATATACATACGACGTGATAAATGAGACAAGACATAAATTTTACAAAGTTCAGTCCCCAGGTAGAGGCTGCACAAATTTGATGACCGGCTTCAGTTTCTCCACATGCACTACATCGCGGCCAGTACCATCCACGAGTTCAAGCTAGTAGTTCACGGGAGAGAGCCGGCTCACAATTTGGCGAGGGCCAGTAAATCATAGTGTTGCCTTGACTCTGATGAGTGGGCTCTCCTACAACACGAGCTAGTCCTTCTCAAAAAGAACATACGTGTGCCACTGTCAAAGTCGCTTTCTCGCTTTTCTTGAGCAAGCTTGATTTGTCTGGAGGTCAACTTCCGAGCTGCGTACCGCTGTCGAATGTAACACCAACGTTGGTGCTGAGGGTTGGCAACTTTCCAAGGTTCTGAGACAGAAGTCCCCTGGCAAAAAAAGGCTTGATCAACGGAAAATGGGCTCAGATTCCGCATTGTTAAGCTTAATTGTCTTGATGCCCACTGCAGCACCAGAGGTGATGTGACAAACCACTGATGACACCTTCCAGGCGGTAGGGGCATCAAGTTTTCACTTTTCTCCGTCAACAATGCAACAGACTCAAAGTGCCGTTGCCATTCCAGAAATTCTTGGGTCAGTTCTTGCCGGCATCACGTGACCAAAGTGGCCGCTTCTCTTACAAATGAGACGGAGCGGACGAACTTCAGGATATTGGGACGAAGAACATTGAAAGTCCCGCGAAGTTTTTGACATATGCTGAAGCGACGCATGCTGCTTCTTTTGCTTCTCTGTTGCAGAAGGGTGCTGGTGACGATTGCTGTCGTCGGCGTTCCGATGAAGCGGTGGCCGGCCCTGCTTCGAGAGCAGGAGGGAGCGCGCTTTCTTTGTCCCTGCGCAGCTTGCACTCGCTCTGCAGCGAGAGCCAAAACCGGTGTCTTTGGTTGGCTGAAGACAACCTGGTCAAAGCAAAGGAAAGAGTCCATCAACTCATTCAACGAAGCGAAGCGCCTCTCGAAGCATGCTTTCGTGCTTTGTGGAAGAGTGTGGCCAGGATAACCTTGCATTTCTCCGCCTTCGTCTCTGGGTAGCTGCACTCGTGGATGAGCCCCAGTAAACGGAAGGCGGAGTCGGTGCAGGATCGTATGTATGGTTCTGGGTGCAGGACCCTCCCGAGTGCTGACTTGTGCTGAACATCTTTTGTTTCGCCTCAGCTTCGTTGTCCACGTTGCAACGATGACGGAAACCTTTCTTCATTTGCTCCTACATTGTTAGCTTGGCCGTCTTGAGGTGGTACCTAATCCACATGGAGTCCTAGCTTAGATGGTAGCTTGGATACAATCAATGGGATGGCCTCACCTGGTGCAACTTTAAACGTCTGGAACCTGAAATCTATCTGGTGAAACCAGGCGATGATGTCCGTGCGCAGCCGAGAAACCGAGCTGACAGTCACGTTGGTCAGCGACTGCAGTGTCTGCAGCTGACTCAGCTTGAGCAGGAACCCTCTTCCTAGGTGCCTTGGACCTTTTTTTCTTTGCGGACTCTTGGAGCAGTGTACGTCAGAGTCCACGCTGCACGAAAACTCCGAGGACGAGGTTTTCGGCATCATTGCCTCGAGTTGATCAAGATGATCCATGGTGCTGACAGGTGCCAGCAGGTTACTGATCAAATTCAGTGTTGCCTGTAGCTGTGCGTTGAAGAATCTGAACGCAGACATTTTGAGCAGACTGCCTTTCCTGCGGGCAAGGATGAGCCCAACCCTCCCACAGTTCTGCTCATGTTGCAAGTGTTGACAAGGGCGCTATAGTCTGTTGCAGGTCAAGAACAGCATGAGAGTGGAGAAGAGGAAACCACCTCTACTTGTCATGATAGGTGGTTTGCTTCTCTCCAGTGTTCACTCCGCCAATGTCGAAAGAGAGGGACAGAGACTTCTCCTGCCATTCTTGACCTGCAGGAGACTCTAATTATGTTCCAGAAGCTGGCAGAAAAGACCACATAGAATTTCACCCTTTCTCACGTGTCCGAAGCAGTTCAGGGTAGAAATGTCGGAGGCCCCAGAGAGGATATTTTAGACCTATTCAAGAGTTTTGTTACGCTGCTGCTGCCGCTATTCATTCTGAGAACTGCAGTCCCCTGCACGCGCGGTAACCCCGCTGTGGGCCTGTGCGTGCAGTACACGAAACGACACCACCTGTCTTGTGCACGGCCGTCTGTCCCCTGTGAGCAGTTATGGCGTCACCAAGCATGTGCACAATAGCTGGTGAGATCAGTGTGTTGGTGACATGATGTTGTTTAATGCAGGGATCATGCGTTGTGATACCAATGGATCCACGGTCTGGGTCGCTGACTCTGGTGCACTCCACATACCGCAGAATCATCGCCATGAAAGCCTGCGCCAGAAGCTATACATCTGATGGCCAGGAATTGGTGAAAATAGCAGGGTGTAGGACAATATGGTCCCGGACAATATGGTCCCAGACAAAATGGTCCCGGACAATATCATCCCGGACAATATGATCCCGAACAATATGGTCCCAAGCGCAAACCTGGACAAAATGGTCCCAAGTAAAATTTCTGACACATTTGACGCACTGTCTAAAATGTCACTGATATCTGCAGCGATTACTTTTAACGGTTCATTCGTCACATGTCGATTCGTCATAGGGGGAATAAAGGCAATCTACCGTGCAGATACCGCATGTTTTGATGCAATATGTTAGAAAGTAAGAATGGAAAATAATAAACATGCTTTTGAACACATGACACGTTTTATTACGTTCCCACAAAAGGTCTACCCTTCTTTGATGCTGTTGGGCTTCAGCAGCCCTTGTGCCATAAAAACCCAATCCAGTCCAAAAGGTCTACGATCCTGAAACGGCACTTGGCCCACGCCTTTCAGAGGGTCATTCATGATACGGCTCAATTGTGTGCAGATTGTTTGAAGTTGCTGTTGCATTTCTCGATAGCCTGGTTGAAACTCAAGTTGAACACACGAAAAGTAGAACAAATGGCGAAAATTATCCGTGAAAAATATAAACTCTAGATTGACGAACGGCTCGCAATATAAGTATTTTGCGAATCACATTTAATAACATAAACCTTTGAAGACCAAGCAATTAAAAAGTAACTCTAAAATAACCAATGGCTCATGTCACAAATGTTCACCAAAAATAAATACATGCAATCTATAAACCTGTGAAAAGCAAGAAAAAAAAAAGAAAAAATGTAGTGAAAACGACATGGAACCATTTTGTCCGGAACCATATTGTCCGGGACCATATTGTCTGGGATCATAATGTCCGGGACCATTATGTCTGGATCCCATACTTAATGCCAAACAACCAGAAACACAAGCTAAAAGCACTGACACAGTGAGAATGGCCAACATCGTGGAATGAAATTCACATAGGCTTTGCTGGTTCAGTGAGGAAAAGCATTTCAGGTTGTTATACACCAAATGGCTAGAGGTGTGAGTGGATAGCAGCATGTCGTCGAGCGTAGTAATCAAGGATTTATGGTCTTTGTTAGACACAATTGAAGTGTTAATGAAGGTTTGTTTGGGCAACGGAGCTGCTTTAAGTTACCATGATTTATTGCATGAATATCATCTGAGTCACCAGCGCACCTCATCACCGGCAACTCACAGGCTGAGCAGATGGTACAGGAGCTCAAGCAATTGCAAGGGCAACTACAGTAGATAAAAAAAAAAAATTCAGGTTTATGATTGGTTAAACGTCATGTAGGTACAACAGCGCAAAACAAAGACCAAGGAAAGAAACAAACACCACAGGACTAGGGGTGTCGCGAACTTTTGTCGAACCAGATTTTTTGGTCGAACTTCCGGGGTTCGACTGAGTCGAACCGGTTCGACGAACCTTCGAACTTTTCACCAGATTCGACCGGTTCGACTTTATGGACAGTGTGGCCAGTCCTTAATACAAGCATGTCTAGGTTTGGAGAATTTTTTTTTTTTTTTATGCAAGGGGTTATTTTATTTTGTGAACAGCTGCAATTAAAAGAAACTAATTCTAATCAATGAAGAAGTTAATAACTTAATTTTTAGTACTGTATTGACTGAAATAGCCAATCAACGCTGCACTTAATTCATCTCTTAGCCATTACCATCCAATCCGAAGCCAACTGGTCATCCTGTCGCACATGCGCACACGAGTCGAACCTCAATACAAGGTTCGTCGAACTTTCCACTAAAAGTTCGAAAAAGTCGAACCTGGTCGAACTCGAACCGCGACCGGTTCGCGACACCCCTACACAGGACGAGCGCTGCACTATAGTCCCAGTGTTGCCAACCTATTTTTCGAAAATACCCCACGGCAGCGTCCAGAAAACCCTACATTACCCTACGAATATTTCTTATTACCCTACGTATTACCCTACGAGGCAAATCTTTGTTCAAATAATACTGTTGCATGGATTATGATGATACAGGGTAATATTAATACAGTACAAAGCGACAGGGCACGCATACACGCGCATACCTGCGTTATTCTAGAACACCATGCTTGCATCTTGCATGTGCGCTGTGTAGCATCAGAACAACAGTGATGTAGCGAGCGCACAGACATCCCCAACCACCATGTTTAGTTGATTTGTCGTGAAATTAAAAACTGGGCTACGCGGAACCAGCACTCGCGGCGCCAGACAAGGCGGCTCATTACAAAAGGAGGCTAATCCGAACGGTATATTAGCTTCTTTGGGTGTACCGCCTAGGGATTCGTCAAACTAAGGTACTATTTGGACAAACTAGGCTTTTACACCAGGGGAGGATAGGAAACCGGCGACCCCTCCGTATTCGCTAAAATGTCATTCGATGAAACGTCATTGTTTCGGCTTCGTTCGCTAAAACGTCGTTCGCTCAAGTGAATGCCTCCAGTCCCCGGGATGCACTCACTTGATCAAATGACGTTTTAGCGAACGCCCACGTTTTACCGAATGACACTTTAGCGAAAGGTCGGACGCCGCGAAGCGGCGTTTTCGGGTGGGCCAAATGGATTAGCATTTTTGTAATGAGCCGCCGCAGACTGTCGCCGCGAAACGGCGTAAGCGCAGCGCGGCCCCCGTTCTTCGCTACAACGTCGATTCGCTCAAATGTCGCTGTTCGCTAAAACATCATTCGCTCAAGCGATATGGACCCCGCCAGAACCTAGACAGGCCGATCGCACGCTATTTAAAATAGTAAGCGTCTTATTTTCTTCCGATGTGCCCAAAATGACGACAGTGCATGCAATTGAGACCAATTGCATGCGGACAGGCGGGCTACCACTCTTGCCTTCGAATCGTTCGGGAGTCAGGCACCTGCATTTGCACCATGATCGAAGAAACAGAAAGAAGCGATGTCAAATCACATTCACACAGAATCGCTCCAAGCTTCCTTGCTTGTGCCCTTCAGCTCTGTGCGCCGTCAGCCGTATCAACGCTAATCAAAATTAACAACGCCTGCCGCGCACGTTCCGCTGCTCATACAAACAACAACAAACAATCAGGGTATTTTGCTGCAGAAAGTTACTTCCGCCAGTTTTAGCGAAATGCGGAGCTCATCTGGCTCAACCCCTGCTGAACCGACGTTATTCAAGGTATTGAATTTGGCGTAAGGGTAGTGTGGTTGGGGTATGCGAAAAAGACTACGGTATTGACTATGGCGTACGCCGAAATGACTACGGTATTGATTTTGGCGTACGCCATAACCACTACCGTAGTCGAAGCAGAGGGGTAGTGAGATCGGCGTCCTACACCGGCGTGTTGTTTCGCTTCTGGAAGTGCGTCGCGGCGCGAGATTCGTCCCGCGTTCGTGCGCGCGCAGCTTTCTTTTCTTTTTCGTGGGAACTTGTTGTTGGTGTAATGTGGTCAAGCATGGATTTTCGTCATCAACACACCACCTGATGTGCCAAGTGGGGAAACAATGACTGCCGAAAGCCGGGATATCAATGGTTTCGAGTTCGAATGGACGTGCGGAACGCTCTTTTGGTCTTCTCTTGCTTAAGTTTCTGATTAGATGTTTGCAACAAAACTTAACTGTCGCAGTGGTACTGAGTATTAATTGTTTGATTTTGGCAATAGCTACAATGGTTTCCAATCACAAAACCAAATCTTATCATTGTTCAGGATTGCTCTTCACTCGCCGCGAGAAATATGTCATTGTCAAATCACTGGAGACTTCTGTGTAGACTTTTTCATATCAAGATCGAGCACATATGCTCACTTTAAAAGATGGCAAACTTTTTGCTGTGAGCTGTTTATTTGGCACTGTTGTCAGCGATTCACGCGTCTGTTCGCGAGGAGTGAAAATATGAGCCTAAATATTTTTCGATTAACTGAGGATGAGCGATAGAGCGATCCGCTCTGGTTTCCCGTTTCGTTTAGCAGTGACTCACTCCTAAATTTAAGTGATAATATTAAAAACGAATGGGCAGGTTCTCGATGAAGACTCAATACCAAAGAGCTGAGCTGTTTTTCTTGGTACTCATTGCTTAGTTTCCTTTAGTTGCAATTAAGACACCGTCGTCGGTCTTTACTTATATGTAGGGTTCTGCGTTTTCGGTTTTTATTTTTTCAAAATTCGGCGTACTTTTTTCGGTCTTTATTTTAAAATTTAGTTTTCGGTTTTTTTCGGTGTATATTTATTCCCCAAAAAGTTTACCATTTTTTTTTTCGGTGAATATGAAAGAAACACCATCGGACACCGGATCAGATGATCTTTGTAGCTGTGATATTTGTGATCGCTCAAAGAATCACGGCACATATACATACATGGTCTTCGCTACAACTTCCATCGGGACACACCTCAGAATCGCAGAATTCGCGGGCGTAATCTTCAGCGCGCTTCTTCTTCCTTCCCATTCTGACGACGTGACCATCTGAGGTGATGACCGTACAAAAACCAACGGAATGGCAAAAAAAAATATATATATATTGTATTTATGTTCTTAATTACAGGGAAGTTTGAGAGAGGGTGTTAAGAAAGGCATTAAAGGCTTTCCTCGATGTCCTCTGAAGTGCATGAAGCGCAAAAACCTTACACTAGTCCACATCCGAACTTTTTTTTTAGGACCGGGAACTTTACACACAAAGCCTGACCACAGAAAGGACACAGATGTCCTGCGAAGGCCAATCCAAGATATCTTTTGTTGCATGTTGAACCTTGGAAGAGGGCAATCACGAAGACGTCCCACAATGTCGAACCTTGCAAAACCCTCTCTCTTTCTCTCTCCCTCCCCCACCCACCTCGACGCGGCCCTAAAAACCTGACGAATTAGACTTACTGTTATCGGTTTTTATCGATTTAAACCGAAAACGCCGAACCTACAAACTTACCTTTTTCGGTTAAAACCGAATTTCCGAAAATGGATTCGGCGTACTTTTATCGGTTTTTATCGGTTTAAACCGAAAACTCCGAACCCTACTTATACGCTTACTTATATAATCAAATTTGCAAGAACGCATATCATCACCTTCGTCGCACGTAACCTTAACGTTTTATCCTGTTTTGTTGTTCATTTCTTTGTTTCTCGTGTGCAAAACAGTGAAAAATTTCGTCTGTATTTTCTACTGTCTGTTGAATAAAAATGAACGCAAAAGGACAAGCATTGCATATTTTTTTGTGTATGTGTCACTTTCGTTGCTTTGCTAGGTTTCTGCTGCTTTGCTGCTGGTCTTGCTTTTCAGTGCTGGCTTGTGTGCGTTTCAACGCACATTAACCAGCATTGAAATGCGAAAACCAGCCGCAAAGCAGCAGAAGCCTAGCAAAGCAACGCGCAAACCGAGCAAAACAAAACAAAAAAAAAAACAGCTACAATATATATTTTTTTAACTCTAGGTGGCGCAAGCTACCGCCCATCCATCCAAACACAATGGCGCTGCCGTGCAGTTTCGGTTTTGGTTTCGCTGAGCCGCCATGTTGATTTTAGTACAGCCACCAGATACCAGGGGATTCAAATGGCGCTGCGGCCTCCCAGGGTTTTCCAATTTGCGTTCCATGGGCGGTAAAGGAAGTTGCACTCCTCTGGTTGCAGTACGGGAGCAGACACCTTCACTTTTGGGGCGTTTTGATGCAGTTTGTTGTCGTATGTCGTGTCGGTGTCGAGAAGAGCGGTGGGGCTTGGGAGTTTGTGACCGGTGTTATTCGTGAACACTGGTGTGGGGCGCTGATGCGTCTTTTTTTTATACTGCCACCACCCCGAACTTTGAAGATACACGGGCCCGTAGCAGTGCATTATGCTGAATCGCGAGCTCCTTCTCTGTTGACGTCGCTTTCCTGGTACCACTCGTGGATACTGCAAGCGTTTAAACAGTGTGCACCGTCTCGCCTACATCCCCGGTGACGTACTCGACCTGTTGAAACTTATTGCTTCCGTCATTTTAGAGTACGCAAGGCAGTTATCTCGTTGGTCTGGTTTCGGTTATAAAAGCAAGGCAAAACGCTCGTAGTTCCCGCCCTCAGTACACGTTCGACATCTTCCACACTTTGACACCGGATAACTGAATGAACGAGGATTTACATTCACTTCCGAGGTTACTTTCGCCGCTTCCTCACCGTTGAGCAGCAGGATGAGCTGGCGACAAGCCGCGGATGAAAGGCTTGAGCATCAACAACCCAAGCGCACTCGGTGCCGATGCGGGCGACGCGGGTTTCTGTCAACCGGGAGGCCAGCACAAACCGTGACCATTCCAGCTCTTCGTCATGACACGGTGTTGCAGAGAGCAGGGTAAAATACAGCTACACGGATCACCGAAGCAAACGACTGCTATCTTAAATCTTGGCTTGTGATTGCGCCTTTGTAGTAGATCACCATATTCGTTTTGCTGGAGAGACGCAAACGACGGGCATAACAAAATCGCTTGCACATTCCGCATATCTCACAAAAGCATTTACCCTGTCACCTTGCGAAAAGCGCGAAATACGGAGTCCGCACCGTCCTAAGCTTCCCGTTTTTTACCTGCTTTAGAGCAGTTTGTACCTGCTAGTAGATATGCCTACTGAAACTGAAACAGGGCAGTGCCAGAGAGAGAGACAAAGTTGAGAAAGCTTGCTCGCTCTCCAATTTCTCAACTCTCAAGTGATTGAACCATAATAAATGCACCAACGCGTCTTACAAAATAAAGAAAGAGCACTACGTTCACAACATAAAAAATGGTCTGAGTACATGCATCTGTGGGCAGGTAGGAAACATTGCCCTAATTTATTCACGCCGCATGATTGGCGCAACAAACTCGTTGCAGGACCGAATCATCTACTCGAGCGGTGTGCGTCGCTATGCTAACGCTGTCCAACAGGAAGCGTAAAAAAACGGCAGATTTAAGACAACAATCCGGAGTCCATTATTCAATTAAAACAACGTAATTTTGTTGAAAACGCCCGCTGCTTCTTACTCACGGTATCTGTCGGGATACTTCCACAGTTTGAAACGGAACAAAGGAAGATTTACTTTTAAAAACGCTCGCTGCGTCCTCCCGGACCAGCTGGACCGGATCAGCTGACGACGACGGGACTGTACCCGTTGAACCTCCACCACGCAACAAACAATTTGCGCTCCGTGTTAAAAGCGTGGTTCAAACAGACCCGGAATACAAAGCACCGCACCACACACGACGAATGTTTCAGCTCTTTTTAGCATCGCCGGGTTGCACCAAACAGAACGAGATCGCCGAAGTCAACGCCGCGCTGTCGTGAACCTTGGCTTGTGGTTGCGAACTCGTGGACCCTGTGACTCCCTTCGCTTTCAAAGCACACACGACGATTACGAATGCTACTTTCCGTCTTCCAGGAACATCACAGGGGCACTTCTCCGGTCACGTCTTCACTATGTGCTCGCAAACTCCGAAGCTCTATGCGAAGCTTCTCGCGTCCCGTCAAACCAAAACAGTAGCGGCGCCATGCGTACTTGCCAGATTTTCTCCGGTCAAACAAAAACAACGAAAGCCAACCGGCGCTTGCTTCCAGCGTACATCGGCGTTGCGCTTGCGCCGTGGCCAGATCGCTTGCAGTTGAAGGTTGAAGCAAAAACGAAACCAACTGCAATGTCACGTGTTCACATCAAGGACACGCTTTTTATATCCATTTTAACTGTTTGGAACGAATAATTAGACCCATAACTTTATTTGTGGTGTCTAAGAAACTGTTATCAGGACCCCTAAACTAAATACAAACATGGGCGACATGAGGGAAGCCGCATTGCCATCGACCAGAAGATGGCGGCGAGAAACGGTAAGTGCGGGTTTGCCAACGTCCTGCGACATGGCGCAATTGCTTTTGGTGCATATCTGTCTCCGAGACATGTTTCTTTCCGCGGCATTTGTCTCGACGGTCCTTTTTAAGTGTGTCCCCAAGCATTCCGGTGCTTCGATAGCCGGCAATGCCGCGGTCGTCGCCGGGGGCGATGCGTGTTATCGAGGTCGGCTACACGGTTATGCGTGTATGAGCAAACCAAAACACGTTTTTTACAACCTCGCATGATTTCTGAACGAATTATCCGTTACTCATCGTGTAAATTTATGGTAATTTGTGTAAATAGCGTGTTTTTCACCCCAAATATTCGCCAAATACACGGGACTTGCTAACAGTGTACGTTCCGCTAAAAGGTTTCAAAGAGCACCGTCTTTTAGCAAAACTTCGGCTGCCGCTTTGAGGCAGCCGGATGGTCCTTTTCAAGCTAGTTTAGAAAAAAAAGCATAGCCTGTGCGTGTTCATTAAAACCTGAAAAATAAAATTGGTTTGTCTTTTTTTTTATTTTACAGTTAATTGGGCGACCTTTCTTTCCACCTTATTGGGCACTTGGCTTCCAACTGTCCAAGTTCGGATACGACTCTCTCAAAAACCTCAAACTCGTCGTCTCGAGGAACCGGGAAGCCCGCATCCCCATGGTATGAAATTGAATGCTTCGCTTCAATCTTTTTCTTTGCGATAGACTTTAGATTTCAAAATGAAAATGTCATGTTCTCCTAAGAATTCAGCTGTATATAATGTTCCAGCGTGTGGTTTCTTGAGGTCGGCTTCGTCAGTGACGAAGCCTGCAACGAACATATGTACCTAAATGAACGCTCTATGCATTTTCTGAATGAATGGTGAACATTTCTTTTCTTAGGTTTTGAAACACCCATGGAGCATTGAGCATTGAGCACTTTATAAACTATCAGGAGCGTCTTCTTTCCCGCAAAGGACTTGGCAGAGACAATTGCTGCAATCTACTAAGGGAACTCAATCGCCCAACAACAAAGCTAAAAATATGTCCGAAAATAAAAAAAATAAAAAAATAAAAGTTTGCATTGCGTGGCACTGAGCATTTCACCATTGACTCTTCAAAGTGCTTTGCGGAAAAGTAGACGCCTTAGTTTTTTTGTTTTTTTTCTGACAGCTGAAGAAATGCGGGGCGGTGTTGTTATGTTCGTGTTTCGTGATTGGGGGGGGGGGGGGGTGTAATTAAATTCTTATGCGTGTGTAATCCGCAGGACGTCCAACACTTGGACATCGATTACATGGACGGTTGCAAGACGTTCACGGTCGACAATGACACCTATGGAGGTCTGGGGAGCTACGTCGACGAGATGCACCGAACGTCTGGACTTCGTTTTCTCGTTAACCTGGTACTCTATTGGTAGTTCCGGATCGCATAAAGAGTCTTTCACTGAGCAAGAGGGTAGTCGTAGCGCGAACGTGGATTCGTCCCGTAAGATCAATACTGCGAGGAATGAACTGTCGCTGCTTTTATATACGTCGAAGTTCTTCGACACAGCTGCCCTTTTCAGTTCGTTTCTGACCGTGCCATCAGCGACACCTACAATTTGGCCTTATAAGCGGACGCCACTTTCTTCCTGTGGAAGTGTGAATCACGACAGCAGGGTCAGTTATGAGAGGTGCTGGAGGCGCATGGCTATCGAAAAAGCTGGCTCGGGGCACTGCGTCAGCCAGCCTTCGGTTTATCTTCACAAAAAAATATATCGATTTTATAGATGCATGGTGAGCGACACGCCATTGGTTGTTTCGGCGTTGGTTGGCTTTGTGGTAATTTCTTTTTTGAGCCGTTTTTAATAAAACTTCAGTTGATAGTCAGCGCTTGTCTTGTGCTCTAATCTCGTCGTCCTCGTCTTTTTGCGCGCTGTTCCCATTTTCTTAAGTCATGAACCAACTCGCCCGCATCGCCACCTTAATTAAGTTAACAGCACCTAGCGACTGATATTTCTACAGTAACTGAATAAATAACATTGTAAAAAAAACGGCGATCGCTCACATGGCGACGTTTAACGAAAGTCCGCGAAGTCATTTTACGGAGACATTTGTTATTATAGCGTCTTAGAATAGGAGGTCCCGATGCTTTAGGTCCCTCAAGAAGCTTGAAGCGGCACATTGCGCATGCGCAGACGGCGCCTGCGCAATGCGACGCGCCAAGCTATTGGGGGACCTTTAGGGCGACGCAATTTGTTGGGGCCCAGTATTCTAAAACTCTCTATTGCCAAATTTTGGAAGCTTTCCGGGCGCTTCGTGTATAGGATCGTCGTGGCTGGGAAATTTCTCCGCTACTTTGCTAAGCAGAAAAATGCCTTCGCTAGATTTAGCCGGAAGATTTCTCCACTAAATTTAGCGGAAACATTTTCACACCATACATCATGGTGTATGTGACGCAGTGACGCCACGTGATATTGTGACGTTACTTCATGTGGTCAAGCGACGTCGCATGGCCCCATGACGTGACATTGTGATACACGCGGTACCATCACGTCACGCGGCACCTTCACAGTGTAACATCAGATTACAAGATGACGTCGCACAACGTCATGGTGAGTGTGCGATTAGCCTTTTCTGTAGTCCGTGTGCAGTAGGGCGTGCAGCGCCTCGGCCGTGGCTGCGTCTCTTTCGTAGCATACGGCAAAGACGCGGGAATTAGTTTGCTGCACCCCACTATTCAGTTTCACATTTCTGCCTGTTTGTGTCTCTTACGTGACCTCCACACAGTCTCCAGCTCTTCTTGGAAATAGCAAAACGAATCCCCCTTTCGCCCGGGGCAAAGCAGCCGCTGTATTTGTGACTTGGCCGAGTATATCGTCTTTGGAGGATCGGTCCAACCCTCCAAGCGTCTCATCGACGAATCTGATCATGCTTGGGCGGGTAAGTATCGAGGAGACTCCAGAAGAAAAACCGAAAGCCAAATACAATTTTTCAGGTTATCGTTGACTTTCCATCGACTTAGCGAACTGCTGGTCACTTGTGACCAGCGATATAAGTGAGGCCAGTGTCACTGAAAAAAAGAACATATATCAGAAGAGCTTCTGTTTTAGTTTCATAATACGCGTAATACAACTGATAAATTTGAGACCAGCAAAGGTCATGTAGAGAACGCATAGCTAACCTTTCTTTTTAACTCCTTGTCTCATGTTCTTCGGCCTGGAGTTCATGCCATGGATATCCAACTAGCACCTTTATATTTTAAGAGAGACCGGTGACCAATTACGTTAGCGCACTGTAGCTTGAAGCACGTGGAACGAAAGGCCGCGCTACAGAACCCCCGAATCCTGGGTCCCCATGCCCACCCCTCCCCGTTTCTATCTGGATGAGCATCGTACCGGAGCGCGTTCGTGTTATCATCATTGTGTGAGGTACGTTAAAGACCCCAGACTAGGCCGTGGTAATGCACTTGCGAAATTCATTCTCTAGAGAGTGAACAAGTGTCGCCATACCTCAAAGACTCTGCAAAAAAGTTTGATATCCTTCGGTTCCGTAATTAATTTAGAAGACACGGAATGGAAGACTTTTTTTACTTCGATGATTAAGAGGACTTTGTAAATTGTCTTCAAACGCAAAAAGGCCAAAAGAACCGATTTTGACAAGCTTCATTTCTTATGGATATTAAAAAGTGTAGTTAAATATTTGTACCGTTTAATTTCTCAATAAGATATCAATGTCTTTAAAGTAAAAGTTTCAAAAATATCTGTGCAGTAGTTATCGCGTGAGAATTGAAACAAAACTGCCTGTACACTTTATAGGGCTTCCAAACGCTTTACTGGGTACTTTTGTTCATACTAGAAACCGGCCGCTCGTCGAATGGCGCCATTTTCACGGCGAACAGCGTGCTAACCTCGGATGGCCCACGCTTCAAGGAGTACACGCTTGCTTTTTTCATTGCAGCTTTGGCCCTGCGGGCCGGTGGCGTACGTCGACTTCTTCCGGTCCGCCACCCAGTCTTGGTGGGCGAAGGAGCTCGACATTTTGCGAAAACTGGTTCACTTCGACGGAATCTGGATGGTAATTCCTACTTCCCAGTGGTGACGACGCTTATAATAGCTATGGTTGCTGGAACGCGTCTTCTACTGGCGCGTTTACTGCGTTCTACAAAGTGGTTCCTCGATTAAAGCCGGATGATGTCGTAAAAGTGTCACGCTGTCGTAGGCCAAAATCCTGGCAGTGTCGCAGCAACGGTTATGGATGTGACAGATGCCTGCACTGCTGCGGGTAGCTATCGTCGCCATCTTGCTTGACAGTTCGTAAGCTTTGGCAACCACAAGTTAGAATTCCGTGACGACAGCGACACTCGCGTTCCCTCGCACTTTCAATGCGAAAGCATTACCTGTCCCATGGAGGAAACCGGCGTTATCAGCTTTTGAAGGCGCGTCTAACGGCACCATAACCTCCCTCGCCCCGATGGAGCGAAGCCTGTCGTCTGTAGCAGCGATCTGATGTTTGGCCGGGACTCCTTGCGCCAATTACCAAGATGGCGACATCCGACAACATGACCCAGTGGCTACTACGTCATCCGTTGCCACTTCGGGGACCACTTTTGATACGTGGGGGGAATAGGACGCTAAACACGTCGGTCGCAGACGCGTTACAGACACCGTAGTATAAGCCGACACCTTTTAGGTTGTAAGGCCGTAATGCTGAATTTTCTACGTGACCTATATCCGCAGGCCAGCGTGGAACGCAGATTGGGCAACAGTGCTTCGGCAGGCGCTCGGCTGGGACTCGTGTCTAATAACCGACCGAACACGAGTCAAAACCGAAGGATGACGTTGCGCACGTGTCCACTATGTGCTTCGCGTTGGTCTCCGGTAGATATAACGTAGAAAACCAGGCACCACGGTCTTGCCATGAAAGAGGTGTTAGTATAGCCTTGGATCTTTCGCCCCAAATCTGATGAGACCTGCTGATGCCCGTGCAGGACATGAACGAGCCGACCGAGTTCAGCGGCATCAAAGACGTCGTGTCTCCGAAAGTCACGAAAGCTTGTTTCGGCCACTGGAAGATGAGGTGCCCAAACTCCGTCTACGACGATCCGCCTTACCCAACCCGTATGTGTTCGTAAGACCTATAAGCTTGATGTAGTACAGCCACTGACGGGGCTTCTAGAGCCACCGACATTCATAAAAGCACAGACGACTCAAGCGTGTCGCTGTCTCTAATGGCCAATCGGATCCCAGCATCACCCGATAACAACAACTGTGACCCATTCCCGTAGCGTCGAACATGATCAGAATTTTCTACACCATATCGTTCTTCAGCTGTCATTGACTAAACTAATGCCGCTCATGTGCTTCCACAGACAACGACCAAACAAAGCAAAAAAAACGCCTATGCGGAGCTTAGGTTCGTCTGCTTCTTGCACAGGTTTTGCGATAATGTCAAAACGCCAAGCTCTTATTGACTTATTGAGAAAAAAAAATTCTGGGTAGACCTTAAGGCATGTAGCATTGAGGTCTATACCCACTATCCTTTTCATCATAGCCAATCAGAGCTCAGCGTCGTTCTAACGTCACCGCAAACCCTGCGCAAGAAGCAGGCGGCTTGCACTCCGATTGGTCAGCGACAACATAAGAACACGCGAGGGCGTGGCTTATTAAGTTCAGGCTTCGTGATTGGTTCTTCGGCACGATTATCGTCTAATGCCACCATGTCATTGGCTGTGGAGCGACAATAGGATGCTCAGGAGGACTCGCCACAAACGGCGCTTATTAAACTGTCACCGACTGTAGTTCACCTAAGAAATTTCCTTTATTTCCAGGTAACGTCAACCGCCATTATAATAATGTTGCGCAGGAGATACGTGCCCTGCCATGTGTGACAATGAAAGCGAAATGCTATACACCAGGGATGGGCAGTATTTCAAATACAAGTATTTCAAATACTTTGTGTATTTTGCATTTGTATTTAATTACAAATTGAGTATTGTATTTGACGTGTGTATTTAAATAATAAAACGTAGGTATTTCAAATACAATTGTAATTAAATACAATGTTGTGGGCGAAAATACATCCCTCAAATTTATTGTCTCTGTCCAGAGCAGGAAGAAAACTACGTTCTGCACCGAATGTAGTGTCTCTCAATCAAGCACAAGTGTTTAGTGACTTTGTGATTACGGTGCTAGTCCAGGGCAAGAATAGTGACGAAATCAATGTTCACAGCCAGCCTGCCTAAATAAGTGCTTGTAACAACTTGCGATGCTTTCCAGCCTGATTTCCATCCATATTTTTGCCTGGAACATTCTAAATTCGCGGGTCGTCCAGATTTTCGTAACTGTTGCGAGTTGCAACAATAAAAAATTCTCTAGCTAGTGCTGCGCGTCTTGGTCGTCTCGGGTCTTTGTTGGTCTATACCAAAATGTAATCGACAAAAAAAGCTCCTTGAAGCTCTGTACTTTTTTCATCTATTACGTCCAAGCTGATTACATTTTTTTTTAATTATATTTCTATTACGTTACTAGAGCCTCGCACACTAACTTCCGAGTGTGCGATGCGAAATTAAAATGAGATAACCAGAAAGCCATTGCAGGTGCCCTGAAGTCGCTGACGCAAATTTTGAGGAATGTATTTGGAAAAGTATTTGGAGGAGACCAAATACATTTGGTTGTATTTGTATCTTGTATTTAAATGCTTTTTCGGAAATGTAATTAGATTTGTAATTAAATATATTTTTGACGAAGTATTTTGTATTTGTATTTCGATACATATTTGCATGTATTTTGCCCATCCCTGTTATACACCAACGCGACGTTTTCAAACAAGCCCGCTATTGTCCGCATCAACTGCGCACGCATTCCGCGTGCGCAGAAACTAGATCTGAGCGAAGCATTCTGCGCATGCGCCGTACCGACAGCAGCGCCGCCGCAGCGATGTGACGTCGTAGCCGCGCGTTGGTCTATATACGTTTTGTGAAAAAGAGAACACGAAGCGCCTCGTTAAGATATGCCGGTGAATAGATAAATCATTGAGCAAAGAACAAAAAATTGCTTACGTGTAGGAATTCAAAAGTATTCCTAGAAGCAGCGCGTCACGTCTTCCTTTTTCACTCACCCACTGCGCAGGCGCGGCTAACCCCGCCGTCTTCACGACGGCTTCCGGGACGAAGCATCTGCGTTGCTGTGCTTTTCTTTGTGTTTTATTTCTCAGGCGCGTGCTTGAGGACGTATTTTTATGACCATCTTTCGGGCACAACGCCGACGCTTCTTCGCGTAAGAGGACAAGTAAGACTTTCGCCTTAAAAAAATAGCTTTCTTCGGTCAGCTTTCGCCTATCGGCCCCCTTGATACACACTCTAATCTTGGCACCACAGGCGCGGCTACCAGCTACGGCTCCGACGGGCGACTCAACGACCGCACGTTGTGCATGGTGGGACAGCACGGGGACAACGAGAGGTACTCTCACTACGACGTGCACAGCTTGTACGGCTGGAGCCAGACCGTCGTAACCAACAAGTGAGTTTGCAAGGCGGATCCAAGGGAAGGAGGGGGCTGCCGGCACGTAAAGGTGCGCACAAAAAAACTAAAAGCGCGAGAGAAAAAAACAAAAAAAAAACGTGCAAAACTGAGGAGAAAGGGCACAAACGATGTTTGTTTTCTTTCTCTGCGAAGGGCATGCTACCTTTCGGTAGCATGCCCTTCGTCAGAGGACCTAGACAACAAGCGCCGTAACGATGCACTTTTTTTCTGCTTGATTGGCTCTTTTGAGTTTTAGCGTCAGCTGCGGTTAGGTTTCAAGTGGAAGGACTATAGGCGAATGCATCTCACTCCGCGAAAATCCATTGGCCTTGGAGCCGAAAGCCTTTGCATAGTTGGAACGGCAGGACGCGCACCGCCACGGGTATTTTCTCTTTGACATGGGAGGAGTGGCTGGCGTCGTCGTGGAGACTCGTCGAGACAACAGAAACAACCGGATTTATTTTAGTAAAAAAAAAAAAAAATAACTTGACAGAAAAAAAGATGCCCTTGGTTCCTTCTTCGCTGCAGCAAGTGTGTTCCACTTATACAAATGCCGCGTACTACATCCACAATGCCGGTTCTTGTTTTGACGGAAGGTGGACGTAGGTGGACCGCTGCCACCATGTACGAATCAGCACGCATCAGCCAGAATGGCGATTCGGAATGAATGCTCTTTATTCTCTCGTGCCCCGTGTCCGTCGTGTCTTTCTCTTCTTCCAATGGTGCCATCGTTGGCTAGCTGCTACATCTCCTTTGTCAGAAAAAAAAAAAAAAAACTAGTTTAGAGATTTGTGTAAATCTAAATATCGTGGTCATGCCCATATCGTTGTGGTGGCCTTCTATCCCTTGTTCCTCTTCGAATCAGCGGGCGCGGCTCAGACTCAACTTGACCCTCGTTTACTGGCTCTGTAGCCTCGGAGGTCGTCTTTTGGGGGGATTGTGCCACTGGTCTTAAGTGTTCGCGTGTCCTCCGAAGCACTTGGCCTTCCGGGGTCTGAATGTTGTAGGATCTTGATGTAGAATGGCCCACTACTATTGCAGGTGACCAGGTATGCTTGAGGCTGTTGTAGACGGTAGTTTGAGAACCTGTTTCAATATCTGCTAGTGCTCTGGAGGACTTGTCATAGCTAGCCTTCTGTTGTTGCCTTATTTTTGTGAGGCGTTGTGTGACGGCTTTGGGCGGTACGATAACAGGTAGGTAATGTTCAAGCCTGGCGGGCAACAGCGTTCTTGTATGCCGGCTCATCAATCTTTGTACTGGTGATTGGAGGACCTCGTCTCGTGGAGTGTTGCGCCATTCAAGAAGTGCATAGTAAAACTCTTCCGTGTTCGCACTTTTTCTCAGCAATTGTTTCGCCTGCCTCACGGCTCGTTCGGCCATGCCATTTGATCGGGCATGGTAAGGGCTTGAAGTTACTTGCTCGATCTTCAAGTTTTCCAGGAACTGTTTGAAGTCGTGGCTCCCAAACGGCGGGCCATTATCACTTAAAAGTTTTGAAGGGAGTCCGTGTGTTGCGAAGGCCTTCAAGCAAAACTCTTTAACTTTGGAAGCTGTGGTGGTTTTCATTTCTTCGACCTCGAAGTAAAATGAGTAGAAGTCCACCATGATTATGAAATCCCGTCCTTGATGAGTAAAGAAATCCACACTAACATACTGCCAAGGCAGTGCTGGCACCGCATGACTCAAGAGTGGCATCTTGACATTTCTTGGCTTGTACTTTTGACATATGCTGCAGTTGTCGTACTTGCCCTCGATGTCAGCGTTGATTCCTGGCCAAAACAGGATATCTCGAGCTCTTCTTTTCATCTTCTCCTTGCCTGCGTGTGCTGCGTGCAGCAGGTTGATGATCTTTTGCCTAATAGCTGTAGGTATGACTAGCTTGTTGGATCGGAGTACAAGTCCATCTTCTTCATGGATTTCCTCCCGGTATGACCAAAAAGGCCTTCCAAGTTGCGGCACTTGGTCTTTCTCTTCCGGCCATGCAGTCCGCGCATACTGACGCAGCAGTTGCAGTTGTGCGTCACTTGCGGTTGCCTCTCGGATTTCTTGAAGGCGGTCTTGAGTAACTGATATGTGCTCTAGCGCGTTTACTTGGAACTTTTCCTCTTCTTCCAGTGTTTCCTTAGCGGGAAAACGTGAAAGTGCGTCTGCTAGCAGCAGTTCTTTCCCAGGTATATGCTTCACTTGCAACGAGTATTTCTGGAGAGCCATCTTCATTCGTTGTAGTCTCATCGGACACTGATGCAGTGGTTTGGTAAAAATAGCTTGCAACGGCTTGTGATCCGATTCTACTGTTACACACGGCTGTCCGAATATGTAATGGTGAAACTTGGTACATCCGTGAACAATAGCAAGCAACTCCTTCTCGATCTGCGCATAATTTGTCTGTGCTGCTGTCAGGGATCTCGACGAATACGCTAGTGGCTTTCCTTCCTGGGTGATAACTGCTCCCACGCCGTATTGACTTGCGTCGACTGAGAGCGTTATGGGCTTTTCTGGTGTGTAGTATGCCAACACTGGTGCTTTTGTCAAGGCATCCCGCAGGTCTTCAAAGCTTCTTTGCTGTTGTTCTGTCCATACCCACGCGCTCTCCTTCTTCAGCAGTTCCCGCAGCGGTGCTGCTCGCTCCGAAAGTCGTGGTATGAAGTTAGAGAGGTATGTGATCATTCCAAGGAATGTTCGAAGTTCCTTGGGATCTCTAGGTTCTTTCACTTCCAGGATGTCTTGGATCCTGTCTGGATCCACGGTGATGCCGTCTCCGGTTAGTACTTGCCCGAGATAACGAACTTCTGTCTTGCCAAATTGACACTTTTTCGGGTTGAGTCGTAGGTTCACATTTCGACAGCGTTGGAGCAGGCGCCTAATGTTTTCATCGTGTTCTTGCTGGGTTTTACCCCAGACTAGTATATCGTCCATCACAACTGCTGTTCCGGGGAGGTCTTCCAAAATCTCGTTCATGACGCGCTGAAAAACTTCAGGAGCTGTGCTTATCCCAAAGGGCATCCTTTTGAACCTGTACCTCCCATAGGGAGTACTCATTGTGCACAACTTCGAACTCTCTTCGTCGAGTTCTATTTGCCAAAACCCAGAAGATGCGTCCAGAGCCGAAAACACTTTCGCTCCGGCAATTCGGGTGGCGATGTCATCCATTGTCGTCATTGGGTAGTGTTCTCTTTTCAGAACTTTGTTCAAGTCTACTGGATCCATGCAGATGCGCACTTTGTCTTTCTTTGCGACAACTACCATGAAGCTGGACCATTCGGTCGGCTCCTTGACTTTCATGATTACCCCTTCGTTCTCCATTCTATGTAGCTCGCGCTTGACCTTCTCCTGGAGAGCCACCGGTACCTTTCTTGCTGGGCGTACAATACCTTTTGTACCAGGGTTTACTTTCATGCTGTATGTAAAGCCCCTGACTTTTCCCAGTCCAAGGAAGACATCTGCATATGGTCCCGTAGGATCGCTCAAGCTTGTAGCTGTTTCCTTTGTCGCATCGTTGGGTCCTTCTGTGACTGTAGCTATGCGTCTGATCAATCCGAGCCTCTCACTCAGCTCTCCCGCCAGTGTCACTGGTACATCATCTTTGACCACAAAGAACTCCTCTTGGGTCGTTGAGGCTCCAGTTGACACTGTCAGGGTAACTCTTCCACACGCTTTTTCTTTGTGGCCAAAGAACGATGACAGTGTAGTGTCACACTTGCGGACTTTTTTACTTGAGATCAAGCTGAGTAATCTCCTTGGGATTACGGAGCAATTTGCTCCTGTGTCGAGCTTGCAGCGTAGGCGGTCTTTTTCGATCTGTATTGTCTCACTCCAGCGGTCTTCTTTGTCTATCTTGTTCACTGTTAGGTGACAGAGCAGATAGTCTTCATCGCTTTCGTCAGTGTCCTCACGCTCAACTTGGCGGACTTTGTGGTCGTATTTTCTTCCTCTTTTTCCTTGGCGCTGCTGTCGGCTGTTAGATGACTGTGGACCTTTGCTGCAGCATTTTGCAAAATGTCCAACTTTGCCACAGCTAAGGCATTGCTTTCCTGTAGCCGGGCATGCGCTCGTGCGGTGTACGAAACCACAACAGCGGCATGTCGCTTGGTCTTTTCGCAGCGCCTGTATTCCTGGTGGGTCCTCACTTCGGTCATCCTCATTTTGGTCATACTCTTTGCGGATTTCATTGAACTGCTCCTGCGTTCGTTCCTTTGTTCGGCACATTTCGAGTACTTTCGCAAAAGTGGGATTGTCGTTGATAAGCTTTTGCTGTAGCTGTTTGTCTTTAGTCCCGAGTATTATTCGGCTTCTCAACATGCGTTGTTCGACAACACCGTACTCGCAGTTTCGCACGAGGATCCTTAGCTCGGTCAACCACTCATCGAATTTCTCTCCGTCTTTTTGATCTCTCTTTCCAAAAACAAATTCGTGGTACGTTAGGTTTATAGCTGGCTTCATGTGCTGCTCAAACTTGTCCTTCAGAACTTGTATGTTCTCTCTGTCGGCATCGTTTTCGAATGTGAAGGTGCTGTAAATCCGCCTACCTTCCTCTCCGATGCAGACGAGGAGCGTTGCTGCTTGAACATTGCTTGGCTGGTCCTTCAGGTGCGTTGCCACCGCAAAGAGTTCAAATTCCGTGATCCACGTTTTCCATGTATTCCAAGGCTCGCCGGTTAGGTCTAGCTGCTTCGGCGGGGGCAACAGACAGGTCATGATGCTCGCTGTCTGCTCTCGTGGGCGTCCTTCGCGGTCCTCGGTCGCGTTGCCACTGTTGTCAGTTCTGGCTTCCTGCATAGGCTGGTCACTTACGTGCCTCGCTCACGATAAGTTTAGCCGCTGCCACCATGTACGAATCAGCACGCATCAGCCAGAATGGCGATTCGGAATGAATGCTCTTTATTCTCTCGTGCCCCGTGTCCGTCGTGTCTTTATCTTTTGAACCATGCAATGTCTTGCTCTCAAACTTTCACATTCAATCGCTATCGGCAACGTCACGTTCACGCAGAGTTTTAGCTGTCTGCGATGCGCGGTTTTTTCACAAGCACGTGCTACTTTAAATTGCACAGGGCCCTGGAAAGCCTGATGGAGCATCGACATCTCCTCATCAGTCGTTCTACTTATCCTTCGAGCGGAAGGTACACCGGGCACTGGCTCGGCGACAACCACAGTAAATGGGCCGACCTACAACAGTCCCTCATAGGTATACTTTTTTTTTCAATTATTTAGCTTGCCTGAGTTAGTACACTCTCAAGAAAAAAGGGTGTTAAAGGGTGTATCGTTACACCATTTGTCCCATATAATACACCCCCAAACTTCAATTCGACGTACAGCACCCTACATTCGAACAGACGGCCCCAAATTTTACGAGGGGCTTGATAGCCCTGTGGTACAACTTATTAAAATAGCTATATGTACGTTTTATTGACTGCAAAGAAAAAAATAATCGGGGTTTTCTCGGCTCTACTGTACAAACTAGGTGCTTTCTCTCTGTGGTCTTTGATAAGGACTTTAGGTATTTAAAAAGTTATATTGCACCGTTATCAAGCCTCTCGTAAAATTTGGGGTCGTCTGTTCCACTATAGGGCTCTGTACGTCGAAATGAAGTCTTGGGTGTATTCTATGGGACAATGGGTATAACGATACACCCTTTTACACCCTTTTTCTTGAGAGTGTACCGTAATATTAAACGTATGATCTATGCATGTTATTGTACTCTTCTACCTAATAATATTGATATGTTTCATTGAGTGTCAAAAGTGTCAAATCTGTATTTCATAAACGTCGTGTTTCTCACATAGTGGATCGCGACCTCAAAAACGCTCGCCTCAGATTCAGCGGGGCGTCGCGAGGTGACTCGGGAACTTGAAGAGAAAAAAAAACGCAAAATTGGCTCTCATTTTGCGGTGGCGTCAATGAAAACAAACTGCAGGTCGGAGCTGAACATAAAAACCGGAATTCAGAGATTCGATGTCCAGACTCCACCCTCGGTTTGAGAAACTGTTACCTATAACATAAAAGCTTGGTCATTGGGAACAGTAATTCCTGCTGACACGTATCGTTTTCACTTTGCGATAGTTTTTAGCCTGCAGCTGATTCATCCTGATAATAGCCTACAGCTGATCCTCCCTGACAATATCAACTGCCAAATAAAATTCCAGCGTCAATTTTGTGTATTACTGTTCATATGCTGTGGTAACGTGTGAACTCATACAATTTCAACTATTTTTATCAGCATATGTGCCATTATAATTTACGCTTGAAACATTGCCGTTTGTACGGGATCCGACACACTTTCCAGCTGTCTGTGGCAGTTTTTCAACCGCGTTACTTTGTTGGAAATAAAATTAGATTGAAATTGAACTCCCAAAAAATTAATTCACTGTCATAATTTTCAATTTGGCAACTTAAATGCACGCGTACTGAAATGTGTACTAACTTTGGTCAGTCATGTTAGAAGCTGAGGACGATTACTATTTCGTGAATTCGCTTTGAGGGTTTAGCCGATATATTATTCCTCATGCGTATGAGGGTTTGTATTGGAAGCCCCGATTTCTTAATCGAGACTGGTCCCAGAGCCCGTTTAGCTGACCTTGACAGCTTTCTAAACTGACACATTTTTGATTTCAAGGTGATCGATAAAGACGAAATAATGTGATTAATAAATGCTTTGAAAGCAAAGACAATATCAGTGAGATTTCCCAACTTGGGGTGCCAGCGATGCACATTTTGGACTTTTTGACTTAGCTGCGTAATCATGCCCGCTGTTGTTACAATCTTCGTAGAATAATACCCAACCTCAAACTCGCAGTATATTGTACAGTATTGCCAAAGCATCCTTTGATGCAATCACGCGTGGGGGTCCTAGATCCGACGCGAAGACGGCGCTTTATACTTATCACATTATAATTCTGATTTTTTTTCCTCGGCGTTCTTGTCGGCTAATGTTTCAATCTGATTGGCTGCGGGGACGATAAGGAGACACCCAAGAATCCCGAAGTCCCGCCTTTCTTACTACGTAGGTGACTACTTAGTCGAAACGCTTTTGTTTCTACCCTCAGGTGTTCTGGAGTTCAACTTGTTCGGAATTCCGTACGTAAGTAAAACAGCGCCCCCTGCGTGTGACGCGAATGCGTCTGTGTATACGTTTCGGTTGCGTCCACATTTTGCTCAACTTAACACGGGGAAGGGGGGATTTCAGGCACTTTTAGGTTTGTACGCGCAAGTACCTACCGTAGTGCCTGGAACGCGCGTCTCTGACAGGTGTCTTTGCCGCGTCCTAAAAAAAGTAGTCCGGCGACTTCCGCCTGATGACTTCACGGGAGTGGGAAGTTGTCGCCGGCCGCCATCCTGGCGGCGTCGCAGCAAGCGGCGGTGAACGTAGCAGACGCTTGTTCAGCTGCAGGTCGCTCTCCAGCTTGACAGACCACGGAAGCTTCGGCAGTCAGGAGTTGAAACGCCGGGACGACAGCGGCACTCGCGTTTCGCTTTTGTTTACCGCCGGGACTTCTGGCACCAACCACCAGAAACGCGACATCCGCCATCATGACACACCGGCTTCTTTGACGTCGTCTGCTGCTCCTTCTGGACCATTTTCGGAGTGTGGACGGGATGGGACGCAGTCAAAGACGCGTTCCAGGCACCGTGTGCCGTTAGGATTCGTAACGGTATACGGTTAGCGGTTAAACGAAACGTAAGCTTAGGTATTTCGATGTTCGGGAAACATTCAGTGGCTCTATAGACTGTACGCCGACTCACGTGCCTGACGTCACGCCAAAGCGGTGGCGCTAGCTGTGTTCTTCGAAAAACGCGGTTCTGCGCATGTGCAATGCTCACAACTTCTGTGGTCAAAGGCGGCCTTGTTTACAAACAACGAGCATATGTATACGCCTCGCAAGTGGGCTCATTTTCGTCTTCTGCGCATGAGAAAGGAAGTAGCGGTGACGTCAGAACGCCGAGCCCTGATTGGCTGATCGCGACCCCCTATCTCAGCGTCGTCTGCTCCTTGGCAACGTCGTCTGCTCGCAACATCGCCTGCGTCTGTCTTACCTTTTTTGCGAATTTCGGAAGAGCAGGTCTTTGCGAGCGAGCTGGACTTCGCCTTTCAGAGAGGGCAGACTTAATAACTCGAGCGGTACGTTGTTTTTGTCTAACAACTAGCAGACGCGCATCAAGGAGGGAAGTCAAAGCAGTCACTGGCGAGGTGTCCCGAGGCGTCGAGGTTTGTTTGCCAAGAACCGAGAGTGAGCGTGTTAGTGTCCGCAAGTTCCCTCCCAAATACTTTTTCCCTCCTTTCGCGTCCGGCGAGACCCCTCATTCTTCAACGGCGTCGGCGGGTTGGCGCAGTTAACGTCGTCTGCTTTACGTCTGCTAGTCAAAGCAATGGCTGCTTTACCTTTCCTGCGTCTGTCGGAGATACACCGCTTTTTCACCGGCGAGAGTCACCGTTTCCTCGGGAAACAAGGAGATAACAAGAGGAAGAAATTGACCTCTTAATCTCAAACTGAGGTCAGCGATCAAAGTATAATACGGGAAGGGTTCACAAGGGTCGCGCGGGCATATTACATTCAGCACACCAGCCGGTCGTGGGCAGACGGTCGCCGAGTCGCGGTCCGCGGAGTGCCTGCTAGGCCTAACTGCCGTGCTCGCTTGGTCGCGTTCGGTGGAATCGTGGCCTTTGGAGCTTTTCCCGGGTGTTTGTGAATCCAGCGTTCTTGTTCGTCGTGGTCTGTTTCAAGTACTTTTTACTTTTTTTTCTTGCTGCATGAAGTCGGGACGCGTCAGAAGCGCACGAAGCAAAATAAACGTCCGTGGGTCGTCGCGACCGCGACGCTGTCGGCCATGCTCATTTGATCGTAAGAAGTGCGTAAGACAGCTTCGGAGCTGTCGTAGGATTTTGTCGTCACCTGCACAAAACTTACGAAAATTTTGTTTCGTGAATACGAATTTCTTCTCAAGTTATGTTTTACGCACATTTTAGGCGTAAGATTGTTTCGTGAATCTGGCCTCTGGACTTCCGAAAGTCGCAGGAAAGGTAAGACAGACGCAGACGACGTTGCGAGCAGACGACGTTGCAAAGAAGCAGACGACGCTCAGATAGGGGGGTCGCGATCAGCCAATCAGCGCTCGGCGTTCTGACGTCACCGCTACCCCCTGCGCAAGAAGCAGACGAACTTGCCCTCCGCATAGATTATATATACTCGTTATCACATAAAAAATCAAAGCAAATTGTGTTATTATAGTTTATACGTTGCCGCTCGAAGATCTCGCAAGTTTCGGTTGTCAGTGAAGGAAACTCGAGGCTTTTTTTAGTCTGAAATGTGTAAAATTCGATCAAATAAAAATGAATGGGTGATTTTAAATGCCGATACAAACATTGCATTCCCCACACAACGCGGAAAATTAACAATAATCCACAGGAAGTCGAACTTTTTTGTTATTTTTTAATGTAGAGTTAGTTATATGGCTGGCTAAAAGCAGTTAATTTTAACGCATAATGTTTTATGTGCAAAATGCCCCCCCCCCCCCTTTCCAAGAAAAGTGTTTTTTTTTTGTTTTTGTATTTTTTTCTTTTTATTGCAAAAATTATTTACGCGTCGACAAACGCTCATCATCCACCCAAATGTAAAGCCAGCGGTCCGAACCAGGAACCGAAGTTTGGGAAAACGTTCCCTTATTCAAACGATTAAAAAGTTATAAATGATTCTCTAATATTCTCATTGGGGAAAATAGCGGCCGGTTAGAGCTGTCGAATACATGAAGCTGAATGGCACCATGTTACCGAGAACTGGCGAAAACGGGCCCCATTTTTCCATTGAAGTTTTCAGAAAATCGCTTATAATATTTCCTCTTGAGATAACGGTCGGTTCAAAAACTGACTTCTGGTTCGGTCTGCAAGCGCTAGATTTGGGAGGAGAAAGCGTTCGACGATGCGTAGTTTATTTTTGCGGTAAAAAACAGCGCCAAAGTTATTTTAGGAGGGACAGGTGTTCAGATAACTCGAACCGGGACCCTGGATGTTTGCCCATACGCCCCGCCCTGAAAGATTTCGGACCTCTTTTTTTTTCTCTCTACACTTACAATAGCTAAACTCTATGGCTTGCGGTGACTTGCCGTCCTCGTGAGTGACGATCGTCTTCAGGTGGGAGCGGACATATGCGGCTACTTCGGCGTCCCGACCGAGGAGCTGTGCGTGCGCTGGATGCAGCTGGGGGCCTTCTACCCGCTCAGCAGGAACCACAACGACCGGGGACCCGCGGTAAGCGCTCTCCGTCGCGATTGCTGCTTATATGTAATAAGAGAGGGAAACGCATTAGGCCATCTGCAGAACGAAACTAAGCGCCATTCAACATTCATGTCGCGTTGCGCGATTGCACGTGCAGCCCCGTGCTGCTAGCAACTTGGCGACTTTTAGCGCGAGTGCGTGGACGTAGGCTTCAAATATGAACACTTTGGTGATTCTGGAAATGGTATATCACAAGGGCTTCGGTTTCGTTTAGTTCTTGGCGAAAACGTGCGCATTTGTCTTTCTGATATTGCGTTCGAAGAAGAGGGCTTGCAAGTAAATAGTCGGACATAAGCACACTCGATCGCAACAGTTTCTTTGACGTTGTGCGCGCATAGTGTAATTTCTCGAGCCACTTCTGCACCATCCTTGGGTACAAAAAGCTAAGCGTAAAGCGAGAAATTAATTTTAAAGCAAGCCGTACACGCGTGGTATCATGAGTCATGTTCATCATTGTTTCGTGGGCCTCTATACAGATGAAATAGTCGAACCACGCAGGTAAATGGACGGTGCTGTCGAATGGTAATAAAGGTTAGAAAGCCGGCCGAAAGACAAATATATGCTATATACTTATTTTCACGTTAACTCCGACCACCGATCAAGCAACCCGCCAAGCAACGGAAAAGGCGCACCGGTGCTCGTCGCTTTTGCGCGTTTGCCATCAATGACTAAGCCATGGTGTAACAAGTTGCTCCCAAGTGCATGGAAGGGGTAACTTTTCCAATCTTTTGAAATGAACTCCGCGGACAAGCAAGTTACACCCTAAACAAAATAACAACTGTAACTTTTTTTTTCTTTTTAGTGTGGAAGGAAAAACGCATTTAGACGACAAGCGCTATGACGACGTTCTTTTTAGCGCTCCTTGATTATAGCTCCCTCGGAGTGAAACGGAAAAATCGGGAGTGACGTTTCGATCGAACGGGTCCTCTTCGGGAGATGGCTGTAGACTAAATCGAAACTCGATCTTATTTTAACACTTTTAATTGACTTCCAAACCAATATCTCATACCTCGAGCAGTTATCCAGCCTTCCATTTCATGTAGGATCAAGATCCCGCGGCGTTCAGCACTGGGGCTGTCAAGGTCATCAGGGCAGCTCTCCATGTCCGTTACTCCCTGCTGCCTTACCTGTACACGCTCTTCTACGAGGCTCACAGGAATGGCACTCCTGTGGTCAGACCACTTTTCTTCGAGTTCGTACCGTATGGTTTGCGAGCTGCTGCGCGTTCACCCTGGGGTGCTTTGACTGACGTCAATTCGGTCTGTCACCTTTTCCTGGGCCGGCTTGCAAGAACAGAGTCTCAGCTGAGACTGGGTGAAAGAAAGCACCGCAAAGGCTGGGGCGCCCGAGAGTCTAGAGACGCGGCTTGAGTCTCGCTAAGCTCGTGCGTTGGCTTTGGCAGTGCTTCCCCCCCCCCCTCCCCCCCCCCCCCCCCCCCCCGGTCTCAGCTGAGACGCTGTTTCTAGCAAGCCGGCCCTGGTCACCGTGCCCTGGTGTAGACACCTTTCCTTGAAGTTATTTTTATCGTCGTCAAATTTGCCGTGGTCAAAAGGATAATAGACCTTGGCTGATAATTATTCTCATTTCAGAAATAATACTAGATAAGAGACGGGCATTATTGCGTGTGCGCAGCTTTATGAGGACTGTTCCCAGGTGGATGATTCCGTCTGGTAGAACTTTGTATTTCACAGGCACTTACCGGTACACGTGTCCTTGTCGTTGGAATGACAAGATATGACTCTTTGCAACTTGCGACGATGAGGATCGGGTCTTGGGGAATTTCAGCTTGTATTTTGTTTTTATATATAACCTGCCATGGGGAAAGATAAAAACGTATTTTTAATTGTCGTGCAATTCTACAATACAAACCAGTCCGACAGGGCGCAGCAAGCGTCGATAATTAGCAACAGACGAAGTTAATAACAAATGGTTGCATTTGACAATTCAGTTCTATGAATATATATAAAAATGTATGCTGAAGGAGATATTTTCTTCGACTGCCTGTACTCGCTTTTTGTTACGACATCTTATTAGACGAAAAGTGGGTTTCATTTTTGAACCACAAACATATGTCCGTCTTAACGAGTAATTGATCGCTTTAGAACTCTGGCAACGATACCCGGTAAAGATGACGCACTTCTTGATGCAGATGAGCATCCTCTGGTACACCCTAAAACAGTCCGTGAGTTCCTTTTTTTGTATTACATGGACACAGTCGATCACGGCGAGAAACAGAAGGATCCCAGTGAATGACTAAAGGCTGGACTCTATGGGCGAATATGATGCAAAAAAGCGACGAATTTTGTCCGGCGGTTTTTGCTCTGCGCGTGGCATCAGCACAGTGACTGACACGTCGCGTGCAAAGCGAGCGTGCCGTCGGGCGAAGTTCGTCAGTTATTCGTCGCATAATTCGCTTCATACGGTTCAGTCTTAAGCGTGTACTACTATTAGAGCTGAACAAAAAAGTTATATGCAGTGATACATTGAGCAAGTGAAACGTCATGCTCATTGTACCTGAGCACATCCCTTTTTTTTTTTTCAATCCAATCATGATTTGAGGTTTGTCATTCACTGGGAATCCAGCTGTTGGCCGTGACTGGTTGTCTCTTGCTCTGCAGGAAAATCAACCCTCAGGCACCTTCTTTTGGAGCGCAGTATCAACTACGACTTATTTCAGATTTCAGAACCCATTTTTTGTTCAAACAATAAGTGATCGGAACTCTTTACCTTCGAAATTGTAAACACTACAAACAAATATCTTTTCTTTTTTTTTTTCCAAAACTTTTGTCTACTTTTTTAATCCTTTCTGTGTTCTTATAGTTTTTTTTTTATTTTTATTTTTTTTTATTTAGTGTGTGTCTTTTTTTTTTTAGTATGCACATATTTCTACGTAGTCATTGTACTGTTGCCATTTGCCCAATACGTTTTACTGTAATGCAATTTTTTTTCTACCTGCTACAACGCTACTGGCGTGGCAGGTATCTGAAAATAAATAAATAAAATATTCGCGGCGCTAGCGTGATGTAGAATACTGCCAATGCATCGACTCTCAGCGACGCATCGAATTTAGATGAAGGTAGCTTGAGCTACCTTCATATCGCTACCGCCGATGATAGGCTTAATGACAGCAACCGACCCCTCTCGGTACAAACGATAACCGTTTGCAATAGCGCAGTAATAGTCACTGATAACTTAAGGAATGCCGGGCATGTGCTCAATTCTTGCATCGTTATTCTTTCTTCGGCATTTTTATGATCTAATGTCGAAACCTCATTGGCTCCGAAGGGATTATAAGATCTTCGGTGCTCGCCACACTCTACGTTCCTTACGTTGTCGGCGACCATTACGTTGCCAGATATCGTTATCAGAGTACCAGAGTGATCAATTTGCCGAAACCCGTAATAAATGAACAGGCACTAAAGGTAGAATGGCGAATTTCACATTTGAGCTCATGGGGGGAGTCGGCACTGTCTTCCTGTGCAGTATACGGTGGCCCGTATAATTCCAGATTTGCCGAGGAGCCTCACACGTACGGCATAGACAAGCAGTTCATGTGGGGAAGCTCCCTCCTGGTCTCTCCGATCCTGGAAGAAGTAAGAACTTCAGACGTGGCATCCCGTTTGCGTGACGCTTTGCATTGCGTAATGCCACAGCGCAGACTTTATTTTTTGGTCTAAACGGATGTTCCGCCTCATCATTCGCTGAGCTGATTTCGTAGATCGCAGAGATTGGCTATTTAAGTGCTTTGCGGGAAAGTAGACGCGCAGGCATTTCTTAGAGTGCACATAAAGCAAAAGTGCGCACAAAGAGAATAATTTTTTTTTCTTGTAGAAAAGATTAAACCTCTTTGTTTGTATTTTTACAAAAAGACGTAATCTTTCCCGTTCCTTTACGGCAGGTTTTTAGCTCTGCATAACGAAATAAAATTCCAATCACATCGCTGTTTATATTATGGGTGATCTAGAAAGATTATATCGAACCGACAGGGTTCGCGCACATACTTGTTTACCAACATTATTTACTCTCTTTTCCAGAATCAGACATACATGTCCTTCTATGTGCCTCGAGGACTATGGTACAACTACTACACCGTAAGGAAATTGTTTCTTGGCGAAGGTAACGACACTTAGTTCGTATACGCCCAACACCTCCCTTCTAGGTAACAAGCCTATAGTACTGAGTTTACTGCATCACTTATCTGAGGCTTGGACGGGAGTACTCCGTGAGCGTTCGGATGGAACTCGGGTTTTCACTGATTGGACACAAATCCCAGCCGAGCAATGACGTAGCATTCGTGTTCAATCGTGCCTCCGCGCTGACCTCCGGACATAAAGAATCCAACGTCCTTGTTATGTATTTATTTATTTATTTACTGAGACGAGAGCGTTATAAGGAGCTCGTGTCGCGGAAAAGCCGGCGTCGGAGGAACGGGAAAATACCGATTGGTCGATAGGGTCATGACGTCACAGTCACATGACCTCGCGCGGGAATTTCGAACGACCCATAACGCTCACGTGAAATGTGACGTCACGCGTGGAATGAAAGTGATTAATGACATGACATGTATTGCGAACTCAAGGTCGCCGCACGCATCAAATGATTTCACTTTATAAAATAATCGATTTGCCTTAAAGAAAAAATCTGAAGAATTTGAGGTGGGATTCGAACAAGAGCCAGACATGCGACTGACTAAACCACGCAGAAACTCTTACACGTCTTGGGAATGAGCGGGAGCTTATATGTTTAGCGTAAAGGTGAAGCTTAAGCGTCATCCTGTAATTTTTATTTTACCCTAAGTGCCAAAAGCACCACAACGGGGAGTTTTAGAGCGCAGCTCTTAGGGGCCCGTTTCCGGCTTGAGCGGCGTCGGCGTCGCCGTCGCCGTCGGCGTAACCGCGCGGTGCATTATGGGAAATGTCCCATAATGCACCGCGCGAGCCCCCCACCGGGGTCACGTGACCTCGTGGGGGGCACGTGACCCCCCGAAGTCACGTGACTCCCCTGAGGTCACGTGACCTCGAGGGGGGTCACGTGACCCCCGAGGTCACGTGACCCCCGCCGATGTCGCGTGACCCCCGATGACGTCATCGTCACTGATGACGTCACCGGCATCCACATCGTCATCGTCATCATCACTGATGACGTCATCATCACTGATGACGTCATTAGTGACGTCACTGATGACGTCACCGGCATCCACATCGTCATCGTCATCATCACTGATGACGTCACCGGCATCCGCATCGTCATCGTCATCATCACTGATGACGTTACCGACATCCGCATCGTCATCGTCATCATCAGTGATGCCGTCATCAGTGACGTCACTGATGTCGTCACCGGCATCCGCATCGTCATCGTCATCATCACTGATGACGTCATCAGTGACGTCACTGATGACGTCACCGACATTCGCATCGTCATCGTCATCATCACTGGTGAAGTCATCAGTGACGTCACTAATGACGTCATCGGTATCCGCATCGTCATCGTCACTGATGACGTCATCAGTGACGTCAGTGATGACATCTTCGGCATTGGGGGGTCACGTGACCCCCAAGGTCACGTGACCCCAATGGCTAGTTGAACCCCCCCCCAGTACCCTTCCCTCCTCCTCCTCAAGAGCTGCGCTCTAATTCGGCGTTACATGGAGTTGTAAGCGGCTTTCACTTTTTATTTTTTTTATTTTAAGGTATAAACATGCGAAAAATACAAATATTTACAACAATGGGAACTAAATATATATGTGTTAAATAGTGAAAGCACATAAACAATAACTAAGCAAAAGTAAACACGTAATTACTAAGTATGGTAGAAAAAAGAGTGGAATCGACAATTGATGCAAGTGATGTAGGTAGGTGATTCCAGACACTCTAGAGATGAATGATGCGTAAAATGTGTTATAACGACAAAATGGGATGCCAACCTTGTAATGATGATCAAGAGTTGCTGAAACAAATGAGGGAGGATCTATTAGCTGATATCTGATCGCAAGGTTATGGTGGAAGGATTTGTGAACGAGACATTCTGCGGCGACGTGCGAGGCAGGGGACAGGTAGGCTGTCTGTCATTGATGTTAGACTAGCGGTGCGGTTATATCGTTAGCTAATATGAAACGTGCGTACTTGTTCTGGACGGATTCAAATGAGCCAATAAGGTAAGTAGTATCGGGTCTCCAGATGGAGGCTGCATATTCAAGTTTCGACCGCACCAATGTATTTTAAACAAAGAAAAATATAGCTTTAACGATGAAGGAGCTAAAAATAAGCATAGCCTCCTATAAACTGACAAAGCCTGGCAGATCGCCATGAGAAGCGGCCGCCGAAATGGAAAATGTGGAGCGGCAGACAACGGATGAGAGGAGAGCTACGCGACTGGCGCCCCGCTGCGGCGAGACGCCGACACGCGAGGACCCGAAAGTGTGTGTTCGGGTCCTCGCCGCTGCAAAAGCTGTGCGCCGACGTCCAGGTTCCCCGAGAAATGGCTGTTTGATGCTCTGTGCTACCAGATCCTCGCGCTCCAAATCTGCAAACGGGCATTCTATGGCTCCGCCGCCGAACTGCCAGGCTTCGTGAGTATAGAGGAAGCTATGAAAAGAGTTACGTTTGGGAAATTCATTTTGATAACTCCCTCAGAATGCGCCTTTCCCGAGCACTGGCGAATACATGATCCTGGATGACGTCACGCTGAGCACAAAGACGCCTCTCTATGTTCGTGCTGGCTCAGTGATTCCGACTCAGAAACCGGACATGAGCACCCGAGACAGGTGAGCGATATGTCTCAAATCCGAACGAAGCTGAGTGGCTCAATTACCCCCAGAACACAGGGGCAGCCAAAAGGAGCTTCGTCATTCGATGGGATCCTTTGATTGTTGGCTGCGACTGGCTACCTCAGTGTTTCAAATGAATTTGAACTTAAAGGCCCGTTCACACTCTTGCGACCTCTTAAACCTGGGTTCCTTAAAACTTCTTAAACCAGAGAACACACTGGCGCCATCTATTGGGAAGCAGTGTAAACTCGGCGGTCCGGCATATTTTTTTTTATTTCTCGCGCATTATCCTTTCTTTCTTGGCTCGAAAAACTTTTGTCAATGTTATAAACGAGCCTTTCTATGGGTATTACGCACATTTGACCTCGGAAATCCCGAAAAACCTTCGCTCTCGTGAAATGCAGTTCCAGGGTCACCGCATAGATGGCGCCACAATGTCAGTGTGTTCCCTCATGCTAAAAACATTTAAGAAGTTTTAAGAGATCTCGTCTCTCTCAGTCGTACTCGGTCGCAAGAGTGTGAACGGGCCTTAAATGTTTTTTGTTTTTTTTGGGGAGTGTGCTACTCTTGCTGCTCCAGGATCTAGCGAATGCATCCGAGTGACCATGCACCCGAATGATTGTGCCAGGTTTGACTACCTACCGTGATTTTTTATTTTATTTCAAATCGTCGGTGATCAGTGGGATGGAGAAAAGGATTGGCATCACTGCCAGTATATAAACCTGCGGGTAGGGATGACAAGATACCCAGTTTGGGGGCTACTTTGAAGGCCACGCGCCCCGTCAGAGAAACGGAAGCACCGTTGACAATGTTAATATTTTTTTACATGCGCGGGCGTGTGTGTGTAACACAAAAAAAAAACATAATTCCGCAATTTTGTTTTCGCAGAATTTTGTGTTTTGCCGTGCAACAAGGGTGACGAAAACGAGACCTCATTGCTGATAAAAGTATAAGTTAAGAAGATTTCTGCGGATATAACACATTAAACTGGATTTTTCTTTCTTTATATTTTTTACAATACGTTTTAAAAGAGATTTCAGACAAAAAAAAACAAAAAAAAACAAGGCTTTTAGGGCTAAATCGCACACGCCGAAAACGAAGAATCGCACCGAATTCGTCATATTAAAAAATAGTTTCACGCCGGTTTTTTTTTTTTTTTTTATGAAAACGAGCCATGTGTGCGTTTTTATTGTAAAGGAATCACAAGTAAGCCTTTAACGAAACCATATTTGCTATTTGCGCTCAGTAAATACCCCCGTTCCTAAAAAATGATAGGAAACGGTTTTCGCTTGTTCCGATTGCCGTGCGATTTCCGGATTGTCTTTTCCCCATGGGCTTCACACCCTTTATAGACGCTTTTCAGCAGCTGTTCATGGGCGCCGCCATAAGTGACCTTCAGTTTTTGTTTCCTTTTATTTTGATCACTTCCCCCCATCATTGCCCCAGCAGGACAGGTAATTGCCATTTCAGATCCGACTGTGTCCTTCTCCTAAGCAATGGCCTTTCTGGAGGCTCCTCAAAGCGCGCTTCAGTGGCTTGGTATCTCGGTAAGACAAGAGAAGGTCAGTAATGGCGGCTGCAATATAGCTCGTGTGCAAAGCGTCTATAATTATGATTTACTCACCACGCATCGCATGCACATGGAGGCACCATATATTCCCAACTCTGGCCAAAAGCGTTAAAAAAAATTAAAGGATTTAGATGGGACACGTATTCTTTTCTGTATTTTTCGTGAAAAAAAAAAAACAACCTTTTTTAACAATATTTACGCCACTAGACGCAATTTACGTGGAGGTAGCTGTGCTCAAGGCCCCGCCCATAACGAAAGGTGCTTAGCTATAAGCACTGTTTCTCGGCTCTCATTGGCTGGAGAGATGATTGACGTGTGAAATGTTCGCTGTAAAATTGTTTCTCCGTGTCATAATAGTATTTTTATCGCCAATACTCTTTTTTTCTGTTTGAGAAACAAATAGTCTAGATACGTTTCCAAAAAGATATTCTGAGATTGCCTTTTTCGTTTTAGTTTTAAAGGGTAACAAACATGACTGCAGGCGTTTGTGGCTTGCCTCGTTGAGCACGCCACAAAATACCGTAGAAATGGATGGGCTTAACGAGGGTATACCTCGTTGAGTCCGTCTATTTTATGTGTGCGAGTCGTTGTGCGTTCACCGAGGTATGGTGCCTACATAGCGTTTCCGACCGGTATGTTCACCGCGTCCAAAAAAGTTGTCCCTCAATTTCCACCTGATGACGTCGCAGAAGTGTCACGCTGTCGTCGGTCGCGATCCTGGCGGCGTTTAAGCAACGGTGCTGGATGCGGCAGACGCCTGTTCTGCTGCAGGTCGCTCTCCAGTGTGGCAGCCCACGGAAGCTCCTGCAGCCGGAAGTTGGGACGCCGCGACGACAGCGACACTCGCGTTCGCTCATGCTTCTCGCCAGCATTTCTACGACGAAACCGCCAGGATCTCAACATCCGACAGCAGAACACTTGGGGAATCCCATTCCAGTGTCCTGTTTTTTTTTTTTTTCTCACCATAATCCCCGATAAACGGCGAGTTTTTGTCCAACACCGAAAATAGACACCGAATATATAAAAAAAATATAAACTCTGAAAAACCACTTCCGAATTCGAAGAAAAATGAACTCCAAAAACACGGAGCACTCTCTAGTCTAGATGCACACTACAGTTGCGAATAGGATACAAATGACAGATATCAAATTTTATCTGGCTGATGAATTAGGTTATTGTTCTGTGTGGCCCACGCGACACTCTGTCGACACTTCGCAACTCATACCAGTCATTGAAGCATGTTTCTTGCCATGGTTTATTGCATGTCACGCTCGCTTACCTCGACTTTTCTTGGCTCGGACCCCGTCCCGGTGTCAGTCTGAAGAAGCCCTTTACGCTGCTCGTATATCCAGAGGAAGGCAGCGCAACGGGACAGCTTTTCTGGGACGACGGTGTCTCCAAACGTGAGTCCAACCGACTCGCGTAACTTCGGAAAAACGCGACTTAAACTCCGGTACATTTTCTCGATTTTAGGGCTACGAGGGTTTTTTAACGATGGAAGTGCCCCTGAATTACGAGCTGTCAGTTCTTTTTCTCGATGCCTCGTGTAGTTTCGTAGGTGTCCTATCACGAAGTTTTGTTTCGGAGGTCTACGGCAAAACCGAAACTACCGGCTTGAGCATGATGGCAACCCTTGCGATCTGCTGCATTGCCCTCGTGTGGCGCAATGTTTGTATTGCGCAACCTTGGTACTGCCGTACCGCAAAAACATATGACTGGCCTATAGGACATTTTTAATATCGGTGGAAGACTGGATCGCGGTTTCCCATTAGCTTTGCAAAATAACGCGCGTTAAAAGGACACTGAAGTGAAATAAAATCAACAACAATATTGTTTTAAGTGCTTGGATAGGACACCCATGTCATCAATTATTCTAACCCCCCCCCCCCCCCCCCCCCCCCGCTTCCGAAAAGAAAAAGAAAAAGAAAAGGATCGCAGTTATTACGTCAAGACGCACATTTTCAGTAAAGCCTGTTTCACATGCAACGACTGTGCGAAAAAGAATCGGTGCGACAGCCGACGCAGCGAGTGCGATTGCAATGTTTGGTTTCACATGCTCCGACAACTAGGGGTGTCGCGAACCGGTCGAGGTTCGAGTTCGACCAGGTTTGACGTTCGACGAACCTTGTATTGAGGTTCGACTCGTGTGCGCATGCGCGACAGGCTGGCCTGTTGGCTTCGGATTGGGTGGTGATGGCTAAGGAATGAATTAAGGGCAGCGCTGATTGGTTATTTTAGTTAATACAGTACACAAAATGAATTCATTAACTTCTTCAGTGATTAGAATTGGTGTATTTTAATTGCAACTGTTTATAAAAAAAAAACAAAAAAAAACCTTTGCATAAATTTTTTTTTTTCCAAACCTAGACATGCTTGTATCAAGGTCTGGTCACACTGTCCACAAAGTCGAACCGGTCGAATCTGGGGAAACTTTCGAAGGTTCGTAAAACCTATTCGACCCAGTCGAACCCCGAAAGTTCGACCTAAAAATCCGGTCGACAAAAGTTCGCGACACCCCTACTAACAACCACGCGATTTCTGTCGGCGCGGCCGGCTCTTCGGGCAGGGACGCGACGCCTTTGACTTTGCCTAAAATACAACAAAAATGTCTTAATAAACACAAATATTTTACGAATACAATAAGTAACCAGAAATTTCTAATAATTAAGCCTTAAACCAAACGCTTTTAGGTGTCTAAATTTATTTTCGAATACGCATCTATCGCGGATAAAAAAGCTGGTTAGTGAACGGCTGGTTGACAAGAGAGCGATCGCACCGACTCTGCGACAAAAAACGAACTTGGTGGAAACCATCGCAGAGACGCTGCGACAGTGCGACTGAGATTTTAATTGCACATTTACTGGAAATCGTACCGATTTCGGACGAGAATCGCAGCATGGGAAACAGCCTTTTAAGACCTAAAAAGCAATTCTGAAATATGCTCCTTTTATGGACAACATTTAACTAAACAAATATTAAAAAAGAATAAAGTGTTACATGAACGTTAACCTATAAAAAAGATTAGCGGTATATTTAGGTCGCGAGGTTCATTTTTAATGAAGTAGAACCGATTTCAAAGCTTTTTTTTTTTTTTCTCGAGACGTCGATTTGGAGAATATATAAGCGTACTTTGATATGGCTCAAGTCAGTGCCGCAAATGTAAATCTGTTTTGTGGTGTAAAACTCCTTAAATATGCTTATGGGTATTCCAGTGCAACTTTAAGGATGACGTTATTGCAGTTAATTTCAAAATTCCTCCACTTTATCTCGTTGACGAACCGCCGCGGGTTCTGCGAGATCTGCCAGAGCTTTTCTGCACGGCACTAGGATTTTACTCCTCACGTGATCGATGTCGGCGAACAGCAGCGCGGCGGCACGTGTAAAACAAACGCGCAACTCTGGCTTTCATAGCGAGCCTTCAGAGGAACTCTACCACAGACAGTCTAGCGCCGCGAAAAAGCCGCGCGACTTGGAAAGTCCCACGACGTTTTTCAGAGTGCTGATTATGGCGCCTCAGTGTATCCCTAGGTTTCGAAACGAACGTTTGTCCCGTAAATAGAATATGCCAAAACTCACGGGAAACGTCAAAATAATATTTTATGCCCTGGGAGAGAGAGAGAGAGGGACTTACATTTGTACAATCCCTAGTGAACTAAGGCGTCACACTTTCACGCAATCTCCATGCCCACGATCGTCGCTGAGCGGCACTAAGCTTTTAGTACAAGGCAGATTTTCCAAAAGTTATAACGCTTCTACAGACACTGACATGTTGCACAATGTTTGTGATGGGAGTGAGCTAACAGTTTCTAGTGAACTGTTGTTTTACTCCCATGTTCGCTCAGTACGTGGTTAATAATTGTCGAGAAAACTCCTACTAAATTTGCACAATAAACAAATGTTCTAAACTTTTTTTTTGTAATATGATTTTATGGTACTTTAAAGTGACAACTGTTTATATTCAATTTCTTTTGTATTTCAGGGACAGTTGAACGAAACCGCTACGACTACTTTGTGTTCCACGTCAAACGCGTGAGTCCTTTAGCCAGCACCTAATTCCCGTCGCCCGTCAGGCTCATATGTATAATGTAATACTGCATTACGTGTGTTACCGGAACCGGATATGCGCCCATGCCGTATTTATTCTTATTAGTTTACTGACGCCGTCTAATGTTAGTGAGAGTCTTAACAAGATGCTTTGCTTCGGCACTCTAGTCAGTTTTGTTGAAATAACCGTCTGGATCATTGAAAAGGATTTGGCTGGTTTTCGCCGATTTTCAGTGACTGGCACCATTCAGCTCGGCGTATTTCGAGAGCTCCGTCCATCGGCCCGGCCGCCATGTTTTCGTTTAAAATTTCAGAAAATCCCTTATAACTTTTGGATTATAACGGTTAGTTTTGAAACTTTAGCATTTGGACCTCTAGCGCTACATTTGGGTGGAGAATGAGCGTTCGGTAATGCGTAATTTATTTTTGCAACAAAAAAAAAATATTTTAGTTTTAATTCGTAATAAAATTGGCAGAGACCTTTACCTTCAAGGTCCTAGAATGCATGAAATTCTTTACAAGGAATTGGTGTGTCATGTGACGTATGTTTTCCCGACAAACTTAGTGGGAGAACAATGGTTGTACAGGTCATGCGACCTCGATTTCCTCCGCTAAATTAAGCGGGGAAACTGGATCTGTGCCTAGGTCACAAGACGTGATTTTTCCCGATAAATTTTGCGGGTAACTGAATTGGTGTATAAATCACGTGACGTCAATTTCCCGCTAAATTTAGTGGGAAACCTGAATTTATGTTTTGGCCACGAGACGTGACTTTTCCCGATAAATTTAGCGGGGAAACTGAGTTGACGTATTGGACACGTGCAGTCAATTTCCCCGAGGTCTATAGGTCACGTGACGTCACATTCCCCGGTAAATTTAGCGGGAACTGGTCGGATGGACAAAAGTATGAGATTGGGAGAATCGTTCAAAAGCGTTTCATGCTTTAAAACTGGGAAATCAGAAGTGCATCTTTACCCAACATGGCTTCGGTCTCTGACAACTTAAGAAACTCAGGGCGCGGCGAGCATCTCATTATCGCTCCAAGGCCGATGAGATTGCTGCATTCGCCGATGGGAAGAGCGAAGAACCAATCACAAAGCAGGAAGCGGGAATTAACATAATAGGCCATAAGCAGTCGCCGTGACCATAGTGGGTACGTACATTTGCCAACGTTTGCCCGAATTGGTTTTTGCAGTGCCGATTGACGATATCGAAGACTTACACGAACGTCGAGCCTCTGCTCGTTACCCTAGAAAAGATAGTGGTGATGTCCGCCTTTGTGCCCACGCGCCTCTACGTCGACGGCAAGAATCGCAAGGAAGCCATCGGCAAGATGAGTGATGAGGTTGGTGAAGATCATCCAGTGGTTCGCCTTCCGCGTTAGCATGGATGCATTAAGGACAACGGAACTTTTGTCCAACCCCAAGGTTCGACTGGTTCGGCGAACTTTCGATTTTTAGAAGGAAATTCGACCATGGATGGATGGATGGATGATATTGGCTACGCCCTTTGTAACGGGCGGTAGCTTGCGCCACCTAGCCTGAGAAAATCCTTTCCTCCCCCACTTAAATACCCAATTTTTTTTTCCCCTCTACATTCCTGCAATTATCACCGGGCCGGGGAAATGAGCCACAGCCTGACCTTTGGGGGACCAAGCAAATACAAAATAAAAGAAAAAAAAAAACGCACCCCCGCCTTCTCCCCCCGGCAGGGAGTCGGCAATTTTCCTCTGGTCAACCTCGTTAGGGTTCTTCCCAAGACCCAGACCCCAGACCCACTGGGAGGCAGTGTAGAGACTTTGGGCCGGAGCTACGCGGGGAGGGAGTCCCAATTTTCCTCTGTCCTCTCCGTCTCCCGTTGCGGTAGTTGTTTTTACCAATTTCAGTTTTCCCTAGTCTCCTTCCACCAATGCTCTAACCTCCTTTTCGTTACCTCAACCCTTTTTTAATCCACCCTTCTATCTTCTCCACCGAAACCCAGGGATCCCTTTACGCCTGTGCATGAGGCTTAAACATGTCCTCCCTCAGGGAGGACATGTTTGGGCCTCATGCACCTCAAAACCAGGTTTAAACAGTGTTGGCCGACTTCTACGCAAATGTTTTCAATAATTTGTGGGTAAAAAAAAGAAGTATACAGGAGTTAGTTTTAATATATTTCAATTGCATTTTACACACATGGAAGGGAATACGCAAACTATTAACGTCTTGGTTAAGTAACCAGAGACTGAGGAATACGAAAGTTGACACCATGAGAAGGAGAACGTTAAAAACGTTCAGTACACACCAGCTCAATTGCGCCTTTACGTTCCCTTCCTTATGCACCCGCTCAAAAAAAAAAAAAGTATCTAGACATTTTTTTTTAAATTTTGAATTTGTACAATTGACCTTACGTTTTATTATTATTTTTTTTTTGTACCGTAGATTAGATTCGCCAGCACAGGTGCACGTTCTATCTATCTAACTTTACCTCACGTAAATATAGACAAAAAAAAAAAAAGAACTCTAGAAACTTTTTTTATTACTTTTACTGATTCGCTCTTCATCGACCGATCAAGTTGCCTCACCTTTCATCGATCGCACATCACTCGTAACCAACCACAGCAACTCAAAATACTTGCAATAATTTTCGTTTGACAAAAGTTTAAGTTTACTTCCCTCTTCCCGTCATACGCAAAAATAAATTGTTCCACTAAAAGAAAGAAAAACACGCAATAGGGTTTTTTTTTTCTTTTTTTGCTCTATACAAAATTGTAGTCGCAAAAAAAAATATCAATAAGTTTTTCACTCTTTGTTGAATTTGGGGTATATGCTGACCGTTCAATGCTATAAATTCAATAGGCGTTATTTAAAAGGAAATATGCAAATATTTGTAGACTTTGAGTAAGTATAAATGCTCTATAACTAGAATCATATTTTCTTTAGCAACTCTAGTTGGAAATCTATTTTCTTTACAAACTCCAGTTAGAATTTAGTTTTCTGTATAAATTCTGTAGTTAGAATTTTGTTGTCTATAAAAACTCTATAATTAGAATTGTAATTTTTTAGAAACTTTCCTGGTAGAATGTTATTTTTACAAAAACTTTGTAGTCAGTATTCTATTTTATATACAAACTCTGTAGAAAATAACGTAAGTAGTGCAGTTTTCGTTTCGACGAGCTCGTTGATGGTGAAACCATCGGTGGGCTCGGATTTCCTTTTCCTGTTAGACTACTTTTCCTCTATTGAACCGAAGGCCACCTGCCCGTGACGCGTCACGTGCCATGGAGAAATTTATTACACACTGTAGATAGAAATTTGATATAGTGAGAGCATATAACTAGTATTATAATGTACGCTAGATGTTCAACTGGCTCTAGACTCTAGCTAGTGTGCTGTGGCAAACAGAAGCGCACAACAACCAGTCGGAGATTGACTTCCGGTAATACGTTTCTATGCTAAAATGCGAGTGCAATTTCTCCTCGCGCTTAATTAAAGAACAAATATCACGAATAATTAGTACGTAATTGGTAGATTGGAGCAGTTCTCAGTCACGCAGACGAAATAATTATTCAGTTACGGTTTTTTTATTTCAAATTCATGGCATCAAACATGGTGCTAACATGGCTTCGTAGTACATACATGTATTTATGTGCACTGTCGGGCACTGTTTGCGCGAAAACGGCGTCAGCGCCTTACAGCATGGGGAATGTATACATGCCAAACGAACGAAGGACATCCGGAAAACCAAGAGAGACGGCAAGAACTACGCAGTAACACTGAATCACTAACTCCTTGTGCATGGAGACGATCAAAATAAATTGAAGGCCACGTAATGTAGTCGGGCTGGCAATAAATAAGTATTGCCTTGTTTTCTCTGCTGGTGTATATCTGCTAAGATGCATCTTCTGCGTTCAAAACATCATCCGCGCGCTCGAAATCTTAAAAAAAAAAAGAGAAGCCACAAAACATGCCTGATAAAAGCTGCCCGACGTAGGAAATAATAAAAAGACACTCCTTTCACAGCCCACACACATCATTTTTTTTTTTCGACTGTTTTTTAACCGCTCGTAAAAATGCACGACGGGTTCATTTCCATATAGTGACAGGACGTGGGCATATTCAATATAAGCACCACCGGAATGCTGGCGAACTTTAAGCACACACTACAGTCAATTCGATCGTTTTTACGTACCTGCTAGAGAACAGAGGTTTGGGCCTGAAATATGGCGGTTAAACACCGTTCAGAGGTAAGAAAGAAATGCTGTAACTTAAGCAATTACACTTTTACAATGTTAATAAAGGCACATACTATTCGGAACGATCCGAAGTACGAAAGTTTTCTATCTTATTTTTTGGCGAAGAGACAAAATGCACGCGCGTTTTCCGATGTAGCACCGCAATAGTAGATTGCTTCAATTTGCATTTCGAAACTCGCACATAAACTAGCGCCAGTCGACCCTCTAGCGTACGTTATACTAACTCTATGAGTGAGAGAACGGTGAACCGGTTTACGCACTTACGCCTTGCATGATTTCAGATCTACGACACAGTTAACCTGCGTGTTTTGCATCGCAGGCCTTCAAATTGACGGTTCAACTGGAACTACACGACCTTCGTCGAGTTCACGTCATTGAGTGGACGACAGAAAGCCAAAACGGAACCGAATGCCCGAAGTGACATCAATTCATTATTAATAAAACAAAAAACTAAAAACGTCATAACAACAAAAAATATATGGTGTGAGAGGGGGCACCCGGATTTGAACCGGGGACCTCTCGATCTGCAGTCGAATGCTCTACCACTGAGCTATACCCCCAAGCACGTGGAGCTGTACAAAACTTAGGTATATAACACTTCTTTAATATCAATGCAATTTCTGTTTTTTTAGCAAGTTCGTTTCACACGCACTGGCACCGTTCGAGTTTTCTCCCAGAATTAATTGTACTCGCCGAGTGTCGTACGGACAACTGGCCTTGAACGAACTTGCCAAATGCACCGAGTGCAGACAAGGAAGGTTAGTGCAGACAGAGTGATGCTGCCGCCATCTATGTGGCAGAAAGAGTACTGACCTCAAACCGAAACTAGCGCCTTTCTGTTCGACGTAATGGGTGGGAATGCGAGAGTGCAGTCGTGCAGTCGCTACCAACCTTTATCTATAAACGTTGCTAGCTGCGACCTGTAGTTTTTATTTGCGATGACTTCAAGCAACTCGGTTATAGTAGAGATATTTACAGACGACGTAACTTTCCGCAACTAGCTGACTACAAAGCAGCTGGTTGCGATATTTCAATTCTGATAACTGTTTACACTGGAGAAAACTGATGATGCGGTCCGCGCAGAAGCTTGATCCGTTTAAGCACGATATTATGCGTGAACCGCTGAAAGGGTACGGTTTAAAACTAGTCTGTTGGAATATTCAGCAAAACCTTTCGCGGGACTTTTAATTTCGATCGTCGTTACAGGTGGATCAGATTTTAGCCTTGGTGACGGCGTCGAGAACGAGAGCTTTTTCAAACAAAATATGACGGGGCAAGATAGCTGACATAGATATAAATATTAAACATGATATTGCCAAAGCCTCGGGTAAAGCCGTTATGTTTAGCTTTCTCGGATGCTTACTGGGCAGTCAGAGCTGTTACTGCTGGGGGAGCTTTGTCGACAAATGCTCAATTCTTCACCCGCGCACGGATGGCGATAAAGATCACTGGGGCTGCTGATGTGTTTGTTTGTTCAGAGCATTTCTTTACACACTGATATATTTCTGCGTTTGTACGGTCGGACCCAACGCACACACCTTCACACAAGCTGCAAGGCCTAACTCGCATCTCGTATCACGCACAAGCACGCCGCATTAAAACATACAAAAAAAATTACAACAGCAAAAATTTTCGGGTCGCTTCGTCTAATGCGATTGACGGCTGACTGATACAGTTTCCTACAGTCGTGATTCTAATTGTCTCTTTCAAAACTCTTTTGCGCAATCTTTTTCTTTGCTCAAAACAACAGTAGACCCCCACTCCGGCAGACAATTATTGCACTCCTGTACGTGTTTAGCAATCTCAGAGTTAACAGATTGACTAAAAACTTGCAAATAAAGCATGGGTTGTCAATTGCTTCCTTGATGAAATAGCAGGAGTTCGCATTCAAGCTCTCGTTTGATTATGTTACCCGCGGAACTCGATTTCTATCAAAAAATCTACATTTTTTTTTTTTTTTTTTTTTTTTTTTTTTTTTTACGGTATTTTTGGTTCCGCTGTACGAATCGTAGCAGACGAACCCTCGTCGTCTGCTCCCGCTCCTCGCCTGAGCGAGGCATGACGGGATTGCATTTTGGCGCACGCTCGATTTTCTCGGTGGAGCGTCCGCGCTGAAATGAACTCGGAGGGTGCAACGTGGGTGCAACCGCTCGTGGGGTGCCGACCGAGAAACGAACTCGCTCCACGCTGCGAGGCGGCACGGATAGGCACGAGTGCCGTGAAATAAACTCGCTATTCATAACATTTTGTTGTGGTTTGTCTTAATAGCCCCTTCCCCTGGCAAATAGCGAGCGCTCGGCGCGCGCTCGCCGAGCGGATTCTTGTTTATCTCGCGAGATGCGAGAATGCAGATCTGGAGCCAGTGGGGCGCTCGCCGAGCGGCTCCAACCGCTCCGTGGAAAAGTGGTGGAGCGCGTCGAGCGGCCCGGAGTTGTTCTGCGCGCAGCCTTTTTTTGGAGGAGTACGATCTGTAGTCCTCTCTCGCAACGTTTCAGTTTCGTTATCGACATTCCCGCAGGGGAGTGAAGGAGTTTCGCGGCTTTTTTGTTTGAATTGCTGGTTGGGCTTTCTTGGTGTGCTTGTTTTCATTCCCTTCGTCATGACCGACTCGCCCGAGCATACTGCGGCGATGACATCGTTGGAGTTAATTTCAGGAGGTCTAATGAAACGCAGTGACAGAGACGAAGATACCAGCGTAGCTCCAGCTCGAGTGACGACGAGGCAGCCGTTCTCGGCGAAGTGCTTGCCGAGTCGTTTGGCTGACTAGCGAAGAGGCCCAAGATACCACGTTACATCGAAGGCGTTGTGCGCGCCTATGCGGATGAAAAGCTAGGTATGTCGTTTGTTCGTTTTGTGGTCTCTGTAATGTAATTGGACTAATTAGAAGACAACACGCCAAATACTTCGCGGATGGAAGTCGCCTTCGGAGATGAAGACCGCTTTACGGCTTACCTGTTTGTTTAATAGCATCCTACGGCGGCTCGTACAAGTATTTCTAGAAGTCTGCATCGAGCTTACATAACTGTAAGGGAAAATAAATTGCGTCTTAACGTCGGGGTCACCGTTAATCAAGTAGTAAACAATAAATTTTTTGTCAAAGCACAAAGTTCCGATCACCGCAACTATTCAAAAACGAGAGCAGACGCCCTGAAAGCGGTGGCGTTGGGAGCGTACGCTCGATTTTCTCCGCCGCGCGTGCCACTGGGATGGATCACGTGACCGATCGCTCACGGAGGCCGACCGCTCGGCGACCGCTAGCGCGGAGCGCTCGGCATTTGCCAGGGGAAGGGGCTAAAAGTAAGCATTGTCGCCTTCCTACTCGCCCGCGCAGCGCACGCGCAGCGCCCGCAAAGCTGTCAGTCGTACTGCTCAATTAATACGCTATTTCGGAGCCCTCTTTTACCGCTTGACGTTTCGAATGGAAACATCGAGGGACTTTAACTTGGAGGTATTTCTACTGCTTCAACTGTGAAGCGGCGGAAACCTGCTTTAACGGTTTCAATGATCGAAATTAAGCCGAGCGGCTTGACCCGTAATTATATTTTTCTATAATACTAATTTAGATAATGAAACTAAGTGGTCAAAGTCAGCGAAGTGAGTTGCGTCTCAAGCGCGCGAAATTTAAATATATTTCTGAGTAACAGAATTTTTCGTCAAACGAGCCGTGAAATTCGGTGCCTGGATGTTTTGGTTGAAAGCACCGGCGCTGATCTCTGTGACGATGATAACAATGACAGTGTTTAATAAAAAAAACTACCGCAATAAGTGATTCTCGAAGGCGCGAGACACGCTCACTGATGCGTTAAGAAAAAAAAAAAAAAAAGAAAAAGTAATGTAGGTATTTAGTGCAGATTGTGCAAATAACGTGGCTAAAAAAAAAAAAAAAAAAAGAATTATAAAAAATGAAAGATTAAAAAAATAACAAATAAAAAGCCGATGTTTTGAACCTGGAGTCTAGCGCGACTTCTAAATTTTCTAGACACAAATCTTACTTTCAAAATTCCATAGTTTGTGCAGATTGCGGCGTCCTAGCATATTTCTTTTTTTACATGATCCTCCCTGTCAAAGTTCAGACATGACCAATAAAATAGAGGAATGACGCCACTTGAAGGTTCGCCTCCGCTGAGGTAGCCAAAGTGAAAAAAACATCGTTTCGTTTCACGGGTTTCACGCGCCTCGGAGTCGGCAATGGCCATCACCGAGTGAAGGGCCATGTTCGGAACACGAGCCAGATTGCTTGTCTAACTTGCTTAATCAAGTATGTTCCTTGACCGCGACATGTTCCGCGTAGTGCTCATCGGATGGCTGACCCTCCAACAATTTCCTCTCGGTACGTCGTCTGCAGAGGTAGTGCTGTTGTCGTCAGCGGTCCCCGGTGCTCCCTCAACACCACACCATGCTACTGTCGTCAAGGCTTCAGTTAACGCTCCTGACGAACTCAAAGCTACCGTTCCCGCTCAATACGAGTTGGTACCTGCGATGGGTACCGTCATTAATGTTACCTTTGCCAATGGTACCTTTTATGGCCAGTACGACATCCCCGAAGGCGCTGACCTTAACGCTTCGCTAGCTGCCATAGCCAACGAAGCAGATGGCTTACAAGCTGATATAGTCCTGCTAGCACAAGATTCGCCTCTTGAAACCACTTTGAAGGAAACGTCTCCGCCAACTACGGCACCCCCGGCAACAAAGACACACCCATCTACAGTAGAACGAAAAGATTCAGCCACGACAAGTTTCGAGAAAATGACAACGCTATCTTCGGCCCCCGAGGTTGGAGGTTCAAACATGGCAGTGATTTCGGTTGAACTTGGCAAGCTAAGCATCCATCCCAAACCGGCTATCATTGAAAACGGTCGCGCAGTGGAGCTATTCTGCAGCGTTGGGTACAGTGTCTCCGCCAGCATTGTGTGGACTTTGAATGACCAGCCCATCGAGGATGTGGTTCTCAGATCCGTCATTTCGGGCAGGAAAGATTTCTTATTGAAATCCAACAGAATTCGGGTAGAGAGATTAGAAACCCTGCCGGCCGTCGAGGGAAAATACGTGTTCGAGTGCGTCGCGAGCGTGGATGGCGTCTTGCTGAAGGAAAAGGTCAAGCTCGACTCTCCCTACGCAAACTCTTGTAGCCAGGACTCGGACTGTCGATCGAGGAACGCTGTGTGCAGCCCAGCTTCGAAGTGCGTTTGCGACGATGCCCACCCAGTGAAACTCAATTCTTCCCACGTGACGTGTAGAACTGCGGCCCATCTCGGCTGGCCGTGCAACTACCACGAACAGTGCCTTCACGCGGCAAACCGGTCCCAGTGTGGCAGCCACGGAGAATGCAGTTGCGTCGAAATGTACAGACTCGACAAGTCAGCTCTGGGCGTCGCTGCGTGTGTACCGCAGAAAACGGTGAACGCTCCTTGTATTTCGCACGAAGACTGCCAAGAAATCGGTGCTTTTTGTGGGACTACTTTCACGTGCCAGTGCAAGTCCGGAACACTCGAAACTGACGGGCGTTGCGTTAACAGCCTTCCGCTTGGTACGGGAAGCGGGCACTCCGAGTCACCGAGCGTACCAGGGGACAACGCAACCAATGACGATGTTGCGAGCATTTCTCCGACTCCAGTCAATTTCACAATCGGCGTGAAAAAAGCCATTCCAGTGCGTATTCTAAAGGTTCGCGAGTTTCCTAGAAACGACGCCGTAGGCCACGAACGGCCACCATCTCGCCTTCCACGCACGAGTGCCAGTGCTAGGCTTGGTATTCAAATCAAGGTTGATGTACCAGGACACGAAAACGAGACTGTCCTTGGTAGCCAACGCATGCTGACGGCAAAAGGCTGCGGAATGTGCGGACTTCCACAACTTGTTTCTGTTCTGAGTGCTTTTATTTTGCTTGGCTGCCCTTTAGAACATTATGACCTGCACTGGCGAAGTTAACTGCCCCTGGTAAACTGCAGAAACTGAATGCGTTAATTGGACAGGAAATAAAATATTTTTAGGGTGCCTAAGAAGCATTCATACATTGGATCCCCGGCTGGCTCGGCAACCAGGATCGCACTTTTTGGAGGCGCAGTGGGGGCCAGCGGGCGTATTACTGCATAGGAAGAAAGTTCTCAATATTCCGGAAAAAGAAAGGAGACGACCCCCCCCCCCCCCCCCCCCCTCCCCGGAAGGAAGCACTACCAAGTTAAAAATTCAAATTCGATATCGTCTAGCAAATAATTATTCAAAATAAACCATTTTACAGTGCAACATCGTAATGAGAATCAAGATTTAGATACAGGAACAGTCGTATAAACATACGAGTATGCTTAATTTAATGCTGTATTCTTGTCAGTTGTGGTCGCAAGCATTACTTTGGGGGGTCTAACCCCCCCCCCCCCCCCCCTTTCTCAAACTGCCAAAACTCCCCCCCCCTCGAGGAGCCTGCTTGCTCCCCTACTCACGCAGTCGGTTTTGCACGGGGCACGGAACAAATGGGGAGCGTAGACTATCTCCAACTCTGGCTACGCCGATTTGTTCTGCAGGGCTTTTTGCAAGAATTCCGCTCTGCGTAGAAGGCGCTCTCTCCTGTCCCTCTCGTTGTGTAGTTTGCTTATTTCAGCAAAATACGCAACAGGCTTGTCTCTTTTTTTTCCTTTTTTTTGTAAATTTTTTTACTGTACATTACTGACATCGGTGAGACGGGTAGGGGGAGAACCCTTCTCAAGGAACACAGCAGACATGTTGCCAATTCAACACATGCTACATGGGCGAAGTCCGGTTTGGGGTCCTAATCTGGACACTGCAAAAAAGTCGGCGTGAAATGATTATAATGCAATTAAATGCAAAGGTGCAAGCGAGCTGGACAAGAATGACGAAAATTTTCACACGGCGTGAAATTTCGGGGCTATGATTGGCCGGCGCCAAGATCAAGTGCGGCTTTGGCCAATCACGGCCGCTGGATTTCTCGCCCACCTTTTCGCCAAGTGCCCAGATTAGGGCCCCTGGTCGATCATTCCTTGACGACGAGTCATGCTTTGGATTTCAACTAGTCGTCGGCCTTGCCACGGGAGCTCGTAGAATCGTGGTTTATTCGCCATGAGTCAAAGGCGTGCAATGTCAACCGCTGCTGACTGCACGTTACCAGACGTGGTCGGCCCTCTCCATCAAGTGTTTGTGCGTAAAAGGTTGCTCTAAGTTTTTAGCGCCGAGATTTTTTATTTTTTTTTATTGTTTGTGTCAGTATAGTTATCCTTATGTTTCGTCTGGCCGGCACTCGTTGGTAATGCAGTGGTACGTAAAAACGCAGAAGGCGTTGTGTGCTGTGAGGAAGCTTTTAAAGTTGGTGGGCCGTGGGCCGCAACTACGACGACAGTAGAACAGTGAGCCACCACGCCCGTATTCCTGTAAATGAAGCCTGCTCCGTTTTCAAAACTGACAATGCAGCTTTACCCTTTTTATCTGAATTAACAGCGCCTCCCTAATTTTTGCGTGAGCGTCCGTACCGCCGAGCTTACCCTGCTTCGTCATTGGTGGTGGTGGGGAAGTTTTCAGCGCTGGAGGAGGAGGAGGAATAAACGTCTTTATTTGTCTTCAAAAGCTAGCCCATCTGGCTAGGGGAGGCCGAAAGCCCCACCCGGGGTAAGGGTGCAGGGGGCCCGGTTGCGGACCTGCCTGTCCCTCAGTTCCCGAGCCTTCTGAACGGCCCTTCGCTGTCCTTCCAGTGTCGTATCCTTGACTCCGGCGTCCAACATCTCAGGCAACGTTCCAGGCGCGCCTACCGGACTGCAGTCCCACAACACGTGCATGACCGTAGCCTTTTCCCCACATATAACACACGCATCCGATCTGTACACGTCCGGAGCCACATACCGGCCCAACACCGGCGTGAAGATGCATTTCACTTGAAGCTGCCTTAGAAGGACGGCTTCCTCTCTGCTTAGGTTCTCGTGCGGAGGGGGATACACCCGCCGCGCTTCTCGTTTCGCTCGTAATACTTCCCCGTAGCCCACCGGAGCGAACACCGCCGCCCCACCGAAAGCCCGGCCTAATAACTCTCGGGCCATTCGGTCAGGAGCGACATTGCCGCCCATGTGCGCAGGGGTCCACACCACTTCCACCTCGTTACGAGGTTTGCACAGCTTGGCGACTAGAGGCGGAACACGACCGCGCGCGTACCCCCTCACCGCAGTCATCGAATCGCTTAGCACTGCTTTAACTCCTGGCAGGGAAACCGCTAGGCTTATGGCAATTCCTTCTGTTACACAAACATCTCCGCCCCTAACACTCAGGGCCGTCTTGATTTCCCCGGTGGCCAGATCCGTGACAACCGCCACCCCAACTCCATCACGTACAGCTGCATCAACACAGACCGCTCCTCCAGATTTCAAGAACAGTCGCTCCAGAGCTTGCGCTCTGGCCGCACGACGCCCAGCGTCCCTCGTGGGGTGCATGTGTCTCGGGATCGGGCGCACTTTCACACATCTCATGGTCTCATTGGGTAACTCAGCTAGTCCGGTGTTTCCACGACTTACGCCGACTCGGGCGAGAATTTCTCGTCCAGCCGCAGTACCGGCAAGCCTTAACTCCTGAGCTTCTCGGTGTGCCTCAATCATCTCGGTCACCGAGTTATGCACCCCAAGGGCGTCCAGGTCGGCGTTATGCGTGAAAGAGAGCACCCCCAAACCGGCTCTGCAAGCTTTCCGCACCATCGCATCCAGCTTGTTTAGCTCGGCCTTCCACCATTTGAGATATGGCCCTACATACATGATATGGCTGAGGGCAAAAGCCTGGACTAGCCTCAACACTCCCTCTTCTCTGATGCCTCGTCTCCTACTGGAGACCCTCTGTATTAATCGCATGGCTGCCAGGACCTTTGCCCTCAGCCTGTCTAGCATGGCGGAGTTGCCCGCCTTTTCTTGTAACACCAAACCCAACACCCGAAGCGTAGGCACTTTCGGTATCAACCCTCCGTCCGCGTACAGTAATACTTCTTTCCACGAGCTTCGATGTTGTTGACACATTAAGTACTCAGATTTTTCTGGTGCACACACCAGTCCCGTTCAAGTTTTCAGCGCTGACAGGCGC